>NW_021703782.1:31239603-31317595 GCF_005190385.1 Monodon monoceros | reverse complement strand
TTCCTTCCTTCCTTCCTTCCTTCCTTCCTTCCTTCCTTCCTTCCTTCTCTCTCTCTCTTTCCTTCTCTCTTGGTGGGAACATTTCAGTTCTACTCTCTTGCAAATTTCAATTACACAATACCATGTTATCAATATAGTCACTATGTTATACATTAGATCCTGAGACCTAATTCATCTTATAGCTGAATGTTTGTACCCTTTTACTAACCTCTATTTTCCCCACCCTCTCCGCCCTTGGCAAACACTATTCTACTCTGTTTCTATGAGTTAATCTTTTTTCTTCAGTTGATTTTTAAAATGTATCTGGGGAAAGCAGAGAAGCCTTGGTGACTATCAAGCCTTTGCAGGAGCTCAGAATATAATATAAGCAGCAGAGGACTTTTCCAGATTCCTCTTCCTGGTCTCTCATCGCTGGTCAACTCCTGCATCTTTCTTTCCCACATCGTCTGGGGTCTCACGTTTATAGGCTCACCTCTGTCCTTTTCCGTAGAACTGGTTCTGACTCTCAGCAGGAGGGATTTCTGAGGCTCTGCGCAATATGGGGGGTTCACTGTAAGTCATCCTTGCCAACGGTGTGGCTCTGGCCTGTATTCTGATAGCTGGACACTTGCCTCTGTGGTATAATTAAAAAGTTTGGTCTTTGTTCCCTGTTTCTGACACACCACTCCTAAAGTCCTTGGAATATTCCTGAGTGATAAGAGTGCTAACGAGATGACTCTTGGTTGAGGGGCTGCTCACTTCAGGATGGCGGCTGGTTGCCAGAGAAGCCAGACGCGATTAGAAGCTTCAAACTTTCAGCGCTACCTCCCAGCCTCCGGGATTGAGTTAGTCACCAGCAGCTGCACTGCTGTCTAATGAAACCTCCAAGAAACCCTTTAATGATAGGGTTCAAGGAACTTTGGATTTGGTGAACATATCCATCTGCTGAGAGGGTGGCGCATCCACCTCCACAGGGACAGAGGCTCCTGTGCTCTGGACTTTTCTGGACCTCACCCTAGTACCTCTTTATCTGGTTGTTTATTTGTACTTTTGTGATAAACTGTAATAGTAAGTACAGCATTTTCTTGAGTTCTATGAGTCATCTAGTAAATTATCAAAACTGAGGGGGAGGAGATAGTGGGAGCCCCTGACTTTGTACCTAAGTGAGACAGAAGTGCAGGTTACTTGGGGACCCAATACTTGTGACTGGTTTCCAACGCGAGGGCAGTTTTTTGGGACTGAACCCTTAACCTGTGGAGTTTGACGCTGACTCCAATTGAATTGAATTGTAGGACACCGAGTTGGTGTCAGAGAATTGGAGAATTAGTTGATGTGTCCCAATCAGCTTCTATCCCTAGATGTGGTCTCCACCCTGAGCTCTAGTTCTGATGCCTGAACCTCTTGCCCAAGTCCAGGTTTTGTTAACTTGCCCGGATGCCAACCCTTGCACACCTGGGCTTCTGCTTTGCTCCTGCCAAGCCTTTTGGACCTGGGATCTTGGCTTTGACCATCAGGCCAGTGTCTGGGTCCCTGCTGCCTAATGACAGATGTCCCTGAGGCAGCTTCCCGGTTGGTCTCTTTTTTTTTTTCTTTAATTAATTAATTTATTTTTGGCTGTGTTGGGTCTCTGTTGCCGCACGCCGGCTTTCTCTAGTTGTGGCGAGTGGGGGCTACTCTTCATTGCGGTGCACGGGCTTCTCATTTCAGTGCCTTCTCTTGCTGCTCATGGGCTAGAACTCTTGTTGTGGCATGCGGGCTTCTGTAGTTGCAGCGCACGGGCTTCAGTAGTTGTGACTCATGGGCTCTAGAACACAGGCTTAGTAGTTGTGGCACACGGGCTTAGTTGCTCTGTGGCATGTGGGATCTTCCGGGACCAGGGCTCGAACCTGTGTCCCCTGCATTGGCAGGCGGATTCTTAACCACTGCACCACCAGGGAAGTCCCCTTCTGGTTGGTCTTTAAGTTCTGCCCACTAACCAACCATTGTCCTCTGTTCACCTCAATAGGACACCTTTTCCCTTGGTTAGAACTACATGATGCCTCTTGCTTTATCACATCTCTGAAGCTCTGCACCCAGATAGCACACTTAGCTTTCCGGAGAAGACTTCTAGCACCTGTGGAGTGCCCGCGCCACTGGAGCCTCGCCCTCTAGAGGGCCAGGTCAGCTCCTGGTTCTGGACCCTAACACCGTGTCCTTAGGCAAAAGGGCTGTGCCCTGCTGGATTCTGAGAAATGATGTCAGCAGTGAACTTGGCCATCCCAGGACCTAATTAAATTAAACTATTTAGCGCCAGGGCTTGGCATATGTTTTAGCTTTGAGGGTCACAGGGCTGTCATTGCAAGCCCAAGATATAGGCAGAAAGGACAGGAAGTCAGAGGGAAGATAAAGAGATTAAGAAGGGGGAAAGTGGGAGAGCAAATGTTCACACTGAAGGGAGAGCCTGCCTTCCGTGGGACCTATTTTACTAGAAATTCACCTGACGAATGAGCTGTCATTGGAACAGGGGTGCACATGCTCAAGTACAGGCAAAAAGCTCCCCTCAGAAAAGGAAGAACAGAATTGTATATGGAATCTAGGGGCCCTTCAGCAAACCAAGTGGAGGGGTGGAGAGAGCATGGGGTTTGGCTTCAAACAAACCTGAGTTTGCCTCCCAGCTCTGCTCCTTGAGAGCTGAGTAAGCTTGGGCAAGCTACCTGACCTTTGAAGGCTGTTTTCTCAGTTCTAATGTGAGGATAACAATGAGACAATGTATGTAAAACACTCAGTGACATGCTCAATAGATGGTGACTCTGTGCCCCTTCTTCCTTGTCACTGTTCCCTGTCACAGCACAGGGCCAGACAGTCTTGGTGGCTTTGCAGAACCATTTGCTACTTTTCCAGCATGGTGACTTGAAGCAGCAGATTTCTGCAAACTGCCCGGTGTCCAGGTATCCCAAGATCAGCCTGCTACAATTGGCTCAATTGCCCAAATGTCTCTTAAAGGAAGCAGTTGCATACAAACGTGCTTATCCGTGTGGGTGGGCATATTTAGGTCCTCGTAGGTATTTAACGTCCAGGTGCGTCATCACTGGAACTGCTGAGAGAATGGAGAAGCCAGCATCCTCCACCCTCTGCACCCCCCCTGCCCCCGCCAACCCAAGCCTAGGGCATGTCCCTGCAAATCAGACGAATCCTTCCATGAGGAGTAAGTATTGCAAGGGTGGCAGGTTACATAGCAGCCTTTTTTTCATGCACATGTGTGCACATAAACTATCCAACAAATACTGATTGGGCTTCTGCTACATGCCAGCCACTATGTGAGGGATACAGTGGTGAGCAAGACACATGCCATTCTCACCCCCTTACAGGGAAACACAGAGAGCAGAAAACTTGTACATTACAAGCTAGAGTCAGGTGGAGAGCTTTCAGATCCAGAGTGAAAAACAGGTTATTATTTGTGAACTGGGCACCTTTTGTCTTGTTATTTGCTAATGACCATACCTTTGGCAAAATTCATTTTCCTACCACAAAACATGTGATCAGAGACAATTAGTCATTTGAATTTGAGGCAAATAAGCAACTCTCTGTTGGTAAGAACTTGTATGATTCTGGTTTGGAGAGATCTGCTATGCAAATGCATAGGCCAGCCCCAGGAGAGCCCTGCTGACAGCTGAGGGGAGCTGCTCCGTAACAGGGGGCTCCAGAGGATGAGACTTTGAACTTTTGGCCTTTTTGGTGGAAAGGGAAGGGAAGTAATGCTGTCACTTTCACTCAGAGGGAGACTTGTCTAGTGGCTAAAACATAGATGTGGGATTTAGCTCTCATAAATCTTAGCTCTCCTCTTCCAGTGACCCAAAGTGAGGCTTAAGTCAACCTCACCATGACTCAGCTCCCCCTTCCTGTAAGAGCAGAGAGCAAACCAAGGACTTAAGGGTCAGAAAATGTATATTCCAATCCTTGCTCCACTATGTAGACTTGAGAGGTTTGATTTTCGAAATCTGTTTCCTTCTCTTATAAGTCACTAAAGTCTCTCTACCAGAGTTTGCAGTCCTTGAAATCAGAAACAAAACTTATCTCAACCCCTTGTAGAATAAGCCCTCAAATCATGCTTGTTGAATAAATGAATGAACCATAACACTGAAGTTTGGCTTCATCTACTTCGAGTGCCTTGAGCCTATGGATCAGTACCTGTAAGGACATGCTTACAGTCTTCAAAAGCACCACCTGGGTTCCTTACAGTGATTGGCCCGTTAGCGAGGTTTGGTGTTTCCTTGGGAGAATGTACACTATCCGCTCCTGTTTATTTCATGTGGATTAACTTCTTCTCTCAAAGGCCATTTTCCAACATTGCTTCCTTCATCTTGTGGACCCCACCAGGTGAGTGTCTCCAGGTGTGTTTTTTCTGCCAAAGGACTGAACCAAATTTGAAACTTCCTTTGGCACTGGGCAGCTCTGTGACTTTGGATGAGTTACCACATCTCTGAGAATCTCAGTTTTTCCATCAACTCCATGAGGAAGATATTCCTGTGTTGCTTCTGTCTCTCCCACGACAGGGTCTTAGTAAGAATCAAATGAGCTGATTTTTTTCGAAAACTCAGAAGTAACTATAGGAACCAAAAGTAGAATTCTTGTAACTGTCACTTACCAGCATCATCAACAACTTGGAGAGTTGTGTTTGCCTTCCCCGCCATGGCACAGATACCCACCAGTGCCAAGTAAGGAAATACAAAGCAGCAGAGAATTAAAAATGCTGAAAGTCATGGCCAAACACCTCACCGTGTCTAGAGACTGCTTCCCTGCTCCCTGAGGTCTTACTGACTTATTTGATCTAGGGTGGCAGAGAGACCTCTGTGGAACTGCAGGAAGTCTAAAGTGAATAAATGCCATTTTATGTTCATTCATTGGTTTGTTTTTCTATACAGCAAGTAATTATTAAATATCAACTGTATATAAAGACGAATCAAACATGGATTTGCTCTTCAGATTCTTTCAAAATAGAGAAATAGTGCTCTTAGCTTAAAACCAATAATACAAAGTAGGAAATGATAGGCATGACTCTCACAAGAGGGGTCTAGTTCAGTGCTGTGGTCGCACTGAGAAAGGAGAGAGAATTTATCACCAAGTGGCAGCAAGGCTTATTGTAAGAAACTCAGTTAGATTCCTGACTGAGTCTGAGAAAATGGAGAGGATTTGAACTTAGAGAATGGGGTGGGGGACGGAGGGCATCCAGGCAGAGGAATGACCTGAGTAGAGACAGGTACATTCTCAATGGCAGGCTCTTCTTGTGACATTGAAGTCCCCTTGACCCCTAGCATGGGTTGTGCTCCTGTTTTGAAGATTACTTTTTTTCACCTTTGTGTTTGTTTTTAATGTTTTCCTTTGATCGTCCTTAAGTTTCTAAAAATAATCAGCTATCTCACCATGCAGTAGATCTGAGCTTGAGGGACTCATGGCCCCTACTAGCATAACCCTGGCTCCACATTATGCAAGAAACCCATCAGAAATTCTTCTGGAATGTGAGGTTCACTTCAAAGCCTCTTCTGTTGACCAAGCCTTGGGAGGTGCCGTGCTCAGTCATCACTTGTCAGTTATTAGGTTTCCCTCACCCTGCTGTAAGATCAAAGGAAAGGGCAGTTCCATCATACAAGAGAAAATGAGGTTCATTGATTATTGGTAGCTAATGTGGAACAGAATTTAATTTAAGAAGGTCAAGAAACCGTCAGTCCAGAGTATGGGAAGAATCCTCAGCTGTCTGAGACATCAAGGCCATGTGGGAACCGAGCATAGGCCACCATAGAATTCCAGATGATCGAACTTTGGTTTAGTGTGCACACCTGAGAGACAATCATTTACATGATTCATTGTTCTGGAAGCCAGGACCAGCCCCTTGAGTTAGGTTTATACTCTATGGTTCTCCCCTCCAATCACATTCAAGCAGCAAGACAAGCAGAACAGGAATTCCTTGACTTTTATTTTTGGCTGCACCGTGCAGCATGTGGAATCTTAGTTCCCTGACCAGGGATCGAACCCATTCCCCTGCAGTGGAAGTGCAGAGTCTTAATCACTGGACTGCCAGGGAAGTCCCAGGAATTCCTTGACTTTTATCTGGATGTGTTGATTTATAAAGTTGGGCTACCTGAGAATATAAGATGATGATTTTTAGATTTTATGGACTGGTAAATAAAAGAAACTGGGTTCAACCTAGAGTTGTTGATTTTTCTCTTTGCCAAATTAAGGACATTAGACTAAAAGGACCTTGATAACTACAAAATGATTGTCATCTTTTTAAAAAGAAAGAGAATTTTTATGCCAGTTATCGGGAAGGGCATGATCTCAGAATAAAGAACACTCCTTCCTAAGAAAGCTCAGTTGGTATCTTCCACCTTTGCTTCTGCTATGTTTTAAATAGCTTCATGGTGAGCCCCAGGTTGTGGGACTGGCCTTTGGGGACTCCATGTGTGTGTTAGATGAGAACTGACTTCATTCATCTGCTTAGGATAGATCCTGCATGGATGGAGGAGTTAACGGGACCATGGACAGTTTCAAATACAATCACATCAATCCCCACAAGGTGTATTTTATAATGGCGCCATATTTCCCGGCATTTGGTAAGAGGATGATGTGTCCAATTCACTTTTATTCTGACTCATTTGTGGGAAGGGAAATTTAACTCTCTGGGAACCCTTGTTTGTGTTAAATCATTTGTCTGCTGTTTAATGATTTATACACACAGTGCAAAGAGGTCCCAGAATTGCTTTCCCAATCGTTTCACTTTCCCACCCCTCCCTCATTCCGCTCCCGGTTGGAGAAATAATTTAGTTTTGTGCCTTAGGGAATCCACCCAAGACACTATTCCTTAGCTTACTCATTCCTAGTATACTCTATTGGAATTGGGCTTTTAGATGGGTCTAAAGCCTTCTTGAGGATGTTTAGATAGGTATTACGTGGTGTTTTGTGCTATTAACTTGCTGAACTGCTTTGCTTCCTTAACTCAGCAATTAGTCTCTTCCCGAACTTGATGCACCCCTTTTGGATCGTAAATGGTGATCCTCTGATTTATTTTTCTCGAGTTCGTATGCTTAATGTGGATGGGCCTTTGGTGCTCATTAAAGCAGAGACTTTTATTTGAAGTGTTGCGCTCTACGTTGTGCTGATGGGACCTCATGTATTACCCTTATTCACACTGGCCATCTATAATTTAGTATAGTGCTCCCATTCACATAATGTTTCAGCATTTGCAGTGCTTATGAGTAACTGACAGCATACAATGGTAACAGTAAATCAGACAGGTCAGGTCCAGCCCTTTATGGCCAGTTGCACTGTCTACCAGAGAGGAAGGATGAAAAGCAGTGACTGCCATTAACTGGGAGCTCTTCAGATCGTAAAGTCAGAGAAAGTACATTTGTTGGCCTTTATGATTAATACGTTTTTGAGTGGCTGTTTAAAATAGATATCTTTGGTTGGATAAGGAGTCATGAAAAGAAATGGTTCCCTGTTATATATACTTTAAAAATTTTTGCCGTTCATTTCCAAGGAATGACTTACTTTGACAAAGCGAGTGTACTTGGGTTGTAACGTATATAACAGGCCAGATGATATAGGAGGCTTTGCATGATGTGGTACATATGTCACAGAGCCAGAGAAATTAGGATTTATTTTCCTGAAATGCAAATGTGGAACAGGGTGGCTCAGGATACAACACTCAGAGTTGCACACTGCAAAGTACAATAGTGTGTCTGGAACACTCTTGTAAAGGTTGCATTGCCTGGGGACAGTACTGTGAGAGACATACCTCAGATTTCCATCGTTGATCATGAGTATCCTGCATTAGCTCAAAACTGGGCATTGTCTCTTCATAATAATGCTTCCTGACGTTGGGAGAGAGATGTAGGGGTTGAAAGCGTGCAGGAGGAAATGCTTATAGAGTCTGAGGAAAAGGTACCCTCTGGTGCTTGAAAACGCCGGTGCTGTGGAATACAGATCTTTATGAAGCTGGGCTATATGGGATTAAAATCTAGAGGCAGGTTGACCTCTGGATTTTATTTTCAGCTCTGCCATTTATGTACCAGTCGTGTCACCTTGGGCAAGTTATTTAATCTCTCAGAACATCAGTTTTTTTGTCTTTAAAATTGGGAGGAAATTCTTGCTTCATAAGGATGTTTTGAAGAGTAGAAGATTTGACACACACAAAGCACCTGGACAAATGCTAAATAATTTTAGTTTTTCCTCCCCTGTACTTCTGGAGAAGAAGCACAGTCAGTCAGCTTCTAGCTCTATAGATTCAGAAATCTCTTGGCATCTTTGAAGAGCCATGTGATGGTCACAGGATAGAGATAGAATCTTGTACTGTGTATCAAGAAAGAATGCTGGGCAATTTAATTAGGGCTATGGTTGATAAGGCTATCTGTTTTCTATCAACCCGAAGTGACATAATTTGTATCTGTGAGTACAAATAAGTTCTACAGGTAAATTTGATATTTACATCTTGCTTTTCAGAGATACTCTTTTTTGTATTGATGTATAAAATGAAGGCATGGAATCCTACTTGAGCTAATAATGCCTGTCTTTTGCAATAAAAATGTAAATATAAGTCTTCACTTGGGAGTGCATAAATGGGAATTCAGGTATGTAGTCTTCATCTGTAACAGGGGACATAAGGACTACTGCTTTCTGAGAAGTTTGTATGTGGTAAGAGCAGGAAGCTTTGGCTCTGTTGTTTTGATCTTTTGGTGCACCCAGATTTTACACTTCACTCTCTGCTCTAAGAAACTGCCATGGTCTGAATGTTTGTTTTCTCTAAAATTCATATGTTGAAATCCTAACCCCCAAAGGTATTTGGAGGTAGGTTTGGAAGGTGACTAGGTCATGATGGTGGAGCCCTCATGAATAGGATTAGTGCCCTTATGAAAGAGGCTCCAGAGGGCTCCCTAGCCCCTTCCACCATGTGAGGACATAGTGAGAAGTAGGCAGTCTGCAACCCAGCAGAGGGCTCTCACCAGAACCTGACCATGCTGCCACCCTGATCTTGGACTTCCAGCCAGAAGTCCAGCCAGAACTGTGAGGTATAAATTTCTGTTGTTTATAAAACACCCTGTCTGTGGTATTTTGTAATAGCAGGCTGGGCAGATTTAAACAGAAACCAGTACAAACGTTTTTTTCTTTCTTTTTTATCCAGTTTATAATACTGGTAGATATAAGCAATGCAAAACAAAACAAAACAAATCACCTAACAAAACCCTGACTGAAGAATTACATCATGGTAGATACATAGAAAACTGCAAAAAAGGGACCTGGGGAAAATTTGCCTGGGTAGAAATTAGAAATAATCAACACAAAATAAACAAGGCAATAGTTAAAATTGCACAGAATCTTTTGATTGAAATTTATGATGGAAAAATAAAATATTTGTGAAAAAAATTTAGATCTGAAAAGCCAGGGCTAGAAAAATTGGATTTGGCAAAAACATTGATCTCAGAAAGATAAGACAAAACAATGACAAACACCTGGCAGTGGCAGGTGCTAGATTTTGTAAAATTTGATATGGCCATAAAATGAATCAATGAACAATTTATGCTATAAATTTTACAAGGAAAAGAATTAATCCCAATGGCAACAAGTTTATTTATTTATTTGTAAAAATTGAAGTGTGGTTGATTTAAAATATTGTGTTAGTTTCAGGGGTATAGCATAGTAATTGAGGTGTTTTTGCGGATTATATATCATTATAGCTTATTACAAGACATTGGGTATAATTCTCTGTGCTATACAGTAAATACTTGTTGCTTATCTATTTTGTGTGTAGTCTTTTGTACCTGTTAATCTCATACTCTGAATTTGTCCCTCCCCAGGCCTCTCCCCTTTGGTAACCATAATTTTGTTTTCTATGTCTGTGAGTCTGTTTCTGGAAAATATGTTTATTTACTTATTTAGTTATTTAAATAAATTTACTTATTTATTTATTTTTGGCTGTGTTGGGTCTTTGTTGCTGCACGTGGGCTTTCTCTAGTTGCGGCGAGTGGGGGCTAATCTTTGTTGCAGTCAGTGGGCTTCTCATTGTGGTGGCTTCCCTTGTTGTGGAGCATTGGCTCTAGGTGTGTAAGCTTCAGTAGTTATGGCACACGGGCTCAGTAGTTGTGGCTTGCGGGCTTAGCTGCTCAGCGGCATGTAGGATCTTCCCGGACCAGGGCTTGGACCTGTGTCTCCTGCATTGGCAGGTGGATTCTTAACCACTGTGTCACCAGGGAATTTCTGGAAAATATATTAAAACAGAAATGAAAATGGAAAAAGAAATGATTGGGTATCATTTAACTAATTAAGGATTTAAATTGAGTTAGTGGAACTTCTGAAACTACCTCTTTATGAAAAGGTATGAATGTTGGTGTGATTCAGGCCTCCCTGCTGTACAGCAGGCTCCAGTGGTGTCTGGCATCAGCTTGAGTCCCCAGTCCTTGCCTTGGCCTTGACCTCTGTGGCCTGGCCCTTGGCCCCTCTGCCCTCATCTCCTCCGCCCAGCTCCAGCACCCTGTGTTCCAGCCACAATGGCCTTCTTGTCGTTCCTCCCACGTGCCAAGCATGTGCTCCTCGGGCCTTGGGCCTTGGTGTTTCCTCTGCCTGAAATGTTCTTCCCACAGATATCACCTAGCTCACTCTGTCACTTCATGGTGGCTGCTACTCAAATGTCACTCCACTTACTCTCCACCCCTTTACCTTGCTTTCCATTTTCTCATAGTAATTATTATTTCCTGACATTATTATATCTATTTATTTGTCTACTTCCTTGAACAGAATGTCAGCTCCAAAGGCTTTGGTTCAAGGCTTTGTCTGCAACATTTCCAAGAGAGCTTGTCATGCAGGAGGCTCACCTAATATTGGTTTAGACAAATTCTGCATTAACATGTTTGTGGTCATTAACACCAGCCAAAAATTCCCCTGTATCAGATTCCAGGGTCAGGATACCTGATGAGTCAAAATTGTAGGAGGAAAGCAACAAGATGCAAGCATCCTGCATCGCCAGTACACGCACTCCGTGTGTGGCTGACATCAGTGCCACTCTGATTTTCTTCCTTCCCTGAACGTGGTGGGATTGCACTTCCTCTCTCCCCTGAAGATAGGCGTGGCCACAGACCTGGGCTTGGCCAGTGAAATGTGAGCAGAAGGGCTGTGTGTGTCACTTCCTCCTGGAAGATTCTCAGAGCTAGTGTGCTATTTTACAACTCCCTTCTCCCAGTGGGGCTGAGGAGTGAGGCTCCAGGCGATGGCAGCTTGGTCAGCGTGGTACTTGGGTGAGGACGGTGTGGACTGGCACCCTCCCTCCAACCTGAGCTGGGTATGGAGCACGAGGCGGGACTCCACCTTCGTGGCTGTAGGTCACTAAGATTTTAGAGTTGTTTGTTACACAGCTGACTAATACGAGTGACACGTTTTATCTCATTCAATTTTTACACTGTCCATAGGAGGCAGTCATTTTTTTCGCGGTACGCAGGCCTCTCACTGTTGTGGCCTCTCCCGTTGCGGAGCACAGGCTCTGGACGCGCAGGCTCAGCGGCCATGGCTCACGGGCGCGGCCGCTCCGCGGCATGTGGGATCTTCCCGGACCGGGGCACGAACCCGTGTCCCCTGCATCGGCAGGCGGACTCTCAACCACTGCGCCACCAGGGAAGCCCGGCAGTCATTTTTATTCCTACTTACCACTAAGGAAATTGATCTTACAGAGGTTAAATTCACCAAAAGTCACACAGCTATGAAGAGGCAGAATGGAAATTCGAATTCAATTCTGGCTGATTCCATGGCTTGAGCTCTTAAACATAAGCTTGTCCAACTTCTCAGTATGTAATTGAATACGTATGTTACAGTCCATACGGACAAAAACATGCTCATAAGACCTTCAATAGCCTCATTCAAAACTGGAGAACCATTGAAATCCTTTTAAAAATCAGGTCACATGTCAGCAACCTAGAGAGAAGCTGATCAGAATTGTAGGTCTCTTGCTTTCCCTGACAGCATATACAATGAATTAAATATTAAAACACATTTGAAGGTAATTTGGGTTTGATGACTTTGAACGGGGGCTTGAAATAGTTCCCACTTGGGTAGGATTATATTTATTATCTCCATTTAGGAATTTCGAAAGCTCCAGTGGCTTTGCCTAAAAACAAAATAGACAGACCAAAAAAAAAAAAAAAAAAAAGCCCTGATAAATCTATTTTAGGAGGCCCCACGTATTCTCTGCCTCTGTGTGAATTTAGAAGCCAGACTCTCTGAAGGTCATGGGAGGACACGGACTAGGGCAAAGTTCCACAGGAATACACCTCAGAGGCATGTGGCTTCAGGCTTCAGAGCCCATAATAGTGATAAGGCCACCTATAAACTAAAACGCAGCACAGAACTGAACTGGGGGGGGGGGTGAGGTTACAGCACCACTCCTATTTCTAAGATTTCATTACTGACCAACCCCCCTCCCCCTTCCTGCCTCACTCTTTTCTTTTAATCCGAGGTGTTGGGTCCTGTTGTTATGACTGTGTTCTGTTCTGACAGTGTTTTTGTTTTTTTTAAATATACTTCTATTTAGATCAGTTATGATTTGAATTCAATTTCCAAGTTAGGGAAGGAGGGCTCCTTACTCTTTACTCCATGTAGGAGTAACTAGGCAAGCAGAAAATTCTCTACACAGAAAAAAGACTACTTTTTACCTATTTTGGATGGTATAGTCATTTCATTTGCAGAACAAATGTGCTGTAATGGATTTATTTCAAGATATCAGCCATAATGTGTGTATGGATATAAACACACACATACACACAAAACTCACTATATGTCTAAGAAGGATTGCTGAGTCCCTTCTGATGGAGCCATGTGGTTTGATCATGATTGGGAACAAGTTGACATGTGGATGATTTTTTTATTTTATCCATGTCTCAGAGGGGAAAAGGATAAGGGACAGGCAGAGTTCCCCAGATAAAAGGGTCAGAATGTGGCTCTTTAAAGCCTAGTCTCTCACAACGTAGTGGACCGCACGTTCATTCACACAAGAACTTACACACACTGGGTTCCCATTTCCTTCTCAGGTGGAACCTGCAAAATGCAGGTTAAGTCTTTCAGCTGCAGAGTTCTACCTCTTATTGAAATTGAAGAAGCCTGTTCGGAAGAGGTCTGTATAGCACATTTCTGGACTCATAAAGGGCCCTCTGGACTGATAGTCCTAAAGAAGATGTAAGATGATCTGGGGTTCCAGAGAACTCTGTTGTATTCCATGAGCGCCAAAGAAAAACAGTGAGATCCTTCTGCTAACAAATCTCATTCTAAAGAAAGCGAGGTAAAGGAAGCCGTGAGGACAAAAGAAATTGTGGGCACTAGTGAAAAGCCGAGAGAAGAGAAAATCAATAATCCCCTGTGTGTGAATACCCTTCTCTGCAGTCAGGAATCAGGTGGCTTTGTTGCGTGTGTGTGTCCGTGGGTGAAGCCACACACTAGTGCTGCAAGAGGGGGTTGTAATAGAGTAGAGATGGCGGCAGAGAGATCGATGAATTCCTGCCAAACTGTGTGACTAAGAGTTCCATTAAAAAGACTAAAAGATGTGCCCTGGGTGGGGATGTGGTAGCTTTGCTTCAAAGGCATGAGGGGCCTGAGGCTGGGAAGGAGGAACAGTCCTGAAGCCTTGAGGTGACTGGAGAACTTTAATGGCCCAGTGGTGTGTTGTAGATCGAATGGTGTCCCCTCCAAAAGCTATGTGCAACTCCTAACCCTTGGTACCTGTGAATGTGACCTTATTTAGAAATAGGGTCTTTGCAGTTGAATCAAGTGAAGATGAGATCATACTGGATGAATGTGGCCTCTAATTTAGTGACTCATGTCCTTACACAAAAGAGGGAAGGGCTTCCCTGGTGGCGCAGTGGTTGAGAGTCCGCCTGCCGATGCAGGGGACACGGGTTCGTGCCCCGGTCCGGGAAGATCCCACATGCCGCGGAGCGGCCGGGCCCGTGAGCCATGGCCACTGAGCCTGCACATCCGGAGCCTGTGCTCCGCAACGGGAGAGGCCACAACAGTGAGAGGCCTGCGTACCGCAAAAAATAAAATAAAAAATAAAATAAAATAAATAAAAGAGGGAAGAGGAACATGTAGTGATGGAGGCAGAGACTGGAATGATGCTGCTACAAGCCAAGAATGTCAAGGATTTCCAACAACCACCAGAAACTAGGAAGAGGCATGGAGGGATTCTTCCCTGGAAGCTTCAGGGGGCGTATGGCCCTGCCTACCACCTGAATTTCAGACCTCTGGCTTCCAGGAATGTGAGAGAATAAATTTTTATTGCTGTAAGCCACTCAATTTGCAGTTTTGGTATGGCAGCCTAGGAGACTAGGACAGTAAGCAAAGAGCCATCAACTTTAGCCTCAGGGCAGAGGGGGAGGGTGAGCAGAACTTGGACTACAGGTGGGCAGTGAAGACTCAGAGGTGCTGGAAGGTGAGACAGTCTGTTGAGGTGGCACCAGGTACCTAATGAAAGTGGTGGCTAATTGGTTCTCCCCGATTTCTCATTTAGTAGGATTAGAGGAGGACTTTTTGGCTGGTAGTAGGAGCAGTTAGCACTTAGGGATTCAGGTGGGGACAGATTTCTCAGCCCCCTACCTCTATCACTGTGAACAGATTGCACTTTTCAAAGGTGGCCACAACTATAGCTCCCATCCCTTTTGCTCTTTGGATCTCTGCTACTCCCCCATCACACAGTGAGGTCTAATTCCACTCCCCTTGAATCCAGGCAAGCTTATGACAATGGAATGTGGTGAAAGTGATGTGGCATGACTTCAAGGTTAGGTAATGAAAAGCAATGCTGCTTACATATCGTGCACTGGAACAGTGGACTTGCTCTGGAGCCTGGAACTACCTTATAAGTAGTCCAGCTGCCCTGTAGCCGCCACGTTGTGAGGAAGCTCAAACTAGCCCATGTGGAGAGACCACATGCAGAAGCCCCAAGAAGAGAGAGAGAGATGCTGGGCCATTTTCCAGCTGCTCCCAGCTCCTCCCCCACCTCCAACCTACACTTTTCCAGCTCCAACCATCATCTGATCCTGAGCCAAAACTTCTGTCCAAGTTCTTCCTGAATTTCTGACATGCACAAACTGTGTGCAATAATAAAACAATTGTTACTTTAAGCAACTCAGTTTTAGGGTGTCTTATTATGCAACAGTGGTAACTGGAGCCTCTTCAAACCATTGTCAAAGGCCCACTTTCCCCATGAGACATTTTCTGACTCTCGATGCCATGACTCCCTCCCTGGGAACTCCTCTTTCCCACACAGCCATTAGCTATTCCAGTTCTCAGCATTTCCCTCCATTCAGAGCTCAGTTTTGCTGGTCTCCATATTCTCCAGTTTCTCTGGGAAACCTCATGCTTTCCATCCCTTTATTACACAGAGTTCATTGTGTCCCACCTTCTACATCTGACCCTGCAGACCACACCTATCTTAACTCTCTCAGTAAAAATAGGACCTCCAGGGACCAGATCTCACCCTGCTCAGAGGGTAGGGTTTGAGCTCCTGTGATGCTGATGAGGTTTTTAATATAAAAAGAAAACATTATTTTAGTTAATTATGAACTCTTAAAGGAAAAACACATCAGTCTCACCCACTGGGGATTGTCTTATTCAGCTGTGTACCCGCAGGTTAGTTCACTGCTTGACAGAGAAAAGGCATGGGTGGATGGATAGAGAGAAAACCTTGGAAAATATGAAGTGGGATTTGCAAAATTGGGGCATATGTGCTGCCATTTCCCAATTCTGGGCCCATGAAAGGTGTGGCTAACAGATCCTATCTCTCTTTCTGGGGGCTGGAGAGGCTCCCTCACACTGTGTTTGAACTACAAATAGAAAGTAGCAATCAATCATAGTTTGTACTTGAGAGGACTAAAAGCATAAATACTCTTCCTTGCAACTTCAATTTATTAAAAATATTGTTAAAATAGAAGTCAAAATTTTGTATACTACTGCTTCCTGACTTTCTTCTAAGTCTTAAGCAAAGTTCTTTGAACCCATATACATGTTCCTGTGCTTTTCATGCTCATTGCATTCACATGAAGAAAAATATATCTTGATGCCTTATGGTCTTTGCAGTTGATTGCAGAGTGGTGAAGTCTTTAAATAAAGAATACATCTCAAAAGGGGAGCAAATAATAAAGTAAGGTGTGGGATTCTGGAAGTCGATATGGTCAATAACACTGGCATTGTTTACAACCAGTCACTTACCAGGATGACAGAAGCAATGGAGAAAGGAAATTACCCACCTGCCCACATAATTGCACCAATTGCTAGAATCAGTTAACAGGCCATAAAAAAATCAATCTCAGAGAAGGATAAAGAGCTTCATACGAGGGTAGATCTTTCTTATTATTGGTCTTCATTCACAGCCCCATTTGAGCACCTGACTTTTTATTAGCAGGATGACATTTCTGACAAATTATCCTGTCAGTCTTCGCTTTTGTGTCCTCCTTGTATCGAGAGTGATTTTTTTTTCTTTTCTCTACTTTCTGTGTTTTGATTTTCATAGCACTGTGCCTGGATTCTATGGAAAGGGAGGGGGTTTTATGAGGAGAAGAGAAGAAAATCTTTTGTTGTGCAAGGACTAGTACCAGGGAGGGTGTCAAACTCCTTATGCAACTTGTCTCATTGAATCCTAACTATCCCCCATCCCAACCCTCCATGAGGTAGTTCCCATTGTTACCTGCACTCTACAGAGGAAGAAACTGATGTTCAGAGAAGTTCAGTCACTTGCTACACAACTAGAGAGGGGATTTAAATTCAGGTCTGTCTGTCTGAGCCAAAAGTCTTGATTTTTCTATTGAACAAGTCCACCATTCCTTATCGAAAAGGTTTGGAGCCAGATGTGTTTTGAAATTCAGTAGGGTAGAGAATGGGGATAAGATGCACATCCCATATAGCACTTAATACTCCCAGTGGGGTCTAGAGTAGCACCCCATCAAACCCATTAATATTTTAGCAGTGAAACATATCAACATTGAAACTAAATAGGATACATAGAAGTACAAATAGCCTCATTTTTTGGCTGCCAAATGATTTTGTAGCTATCTTATGAAATTTCTGATTTACAGAGCTTTGGGATTTCATAATTTTGGATAAGGAATTGTGGACCTGTATCATACTGGCTTCCAGGAGAGAGTTTGTACAAATTGGTTCTCTTTCTCAGGGAACTTTGAAATGGAACAAGTTAGAGTTATAAAACAAAAAGAAAACCTGATGCTATTGGTCCTTGCTAAATTTATACACACTTGGCATTTAAGAAATGAAAATGGCTTTAAGGAAAATTGGTAGCAGAACCATAATAGTCCTTCATAGCCTTCTCAAATACAGAAAAGTGGGAAGACCAGGGATCTCCCACTGGTCTTTTTGAACTAATATCATCCAGGAGCCATTAAACTATAATTCTAAACTGTTATTCACGCAGAACAGCCATCTGAACCTCCCATGAAACAGACTCTGCTTCTCTTTTCAGCCCCTGGACTTTCAGATACCTCCTCTGAGGATTGATGGGTGTATCAGAGAGCTACTGGTATTTGTCCCAAGTAATTGACACTTTGAAGAAAAGGTTAGTTTAGATAAAATGAAATTTCCAAGTGCAGGGCCAGATTCTCATCCAGGAACATCTGTAGTTTTCTTGGAAGGTGGGTTTCATCACTGGTTCTATTATTTCATGGTTCTCTATTGTACTGGATTCACTTTTCCACATCCCCCCTCTCCCAGGAGCTCCATCTCTTTGTTAGTGTCATTTGACCACCTTCCCTGCCAATCCTGTAGTCACAGCCAGTTGGGTCAAGCTGGACCAATCTTTCTTGGATTTATTTTATTTTTTAAAAATTTATTTTATTTTTTTTGGCTGTGTTGGGTTTTTGTTGCTGCACATGGGCTTTCTCTAGTTGCGGGGAGTGCAGGCTTCTCATTGCGGTGTCTTCTCTTGTTGCGGAGCACAGGCTCTAGGTGCACGGGCTTCAATAGTTGTGGCTCGCGGGCTCTAGAGCGCAGGCTCAATAGTTGTGACACATGGGCTTAGTTGCTCTGCAGCATGTGGGATCTTCCCGGACCGGGGCTCAAACCCATTTCCCCTGCATTGGCAGGTGGATTCTTAACCACTGTGCCACCAGGGAATCCCTCTCTCTTGGATTTTAATTATAAGACACAGAAATGGAATAAATTGGGAGGTTAAGGAGTCTGTGTTTGTAAGCTCACTTTGAGTTAGGCCAGAGTCATGGCCTCAGGACCCTGCCCTCGCATTCTCTGCACCCTATCATGCTGTGAGCTGGTCCTCACAGAAGAGATCGTAATGAAGTATTGAATAGATTCTAGAAACAAGTGGAGAGGGTGAGAGAAATAGAGGAAAAGAGAGAAAGATTGAGTGTTGAGGCCTGGTTAGTATTTGGTTTACTGATATCCTTCTGTTAGTCTGGGTTCTCCAGAAAAAAAAGCCAACAGGAGATAGATATATGTTTAATATGTAATATAATATATATATACGAACTAGAAGGAATTGGCTCATGTAATTATGGAGGCTGAAATGTCCAAGATCTGCAGTCAGTAAACTGGAGAGCTGGACACCCAGGCGAGCCAATGCTGTAGCTCTAGTCTGAGTCCAAAGGCCTGTGAACTAAGAGAGCTGATGGTGTAAGTTACATTTGGAGGATGAGTCCAAAGGCAGGAGAAGGTGGCTGCCTCAGCTCAAAGACAGTTACATGGAGAAAAAGAATACTTCCTTACTCAGCTTTTCATTCTCTTCAGGCCTTCAATAGATTGGATGAGGCCTATGCACAGTGGGGAGGGCAGTCTGCGTCACTCAGCCTACAGATTCAAATGTTAATCTCATGTCAGAAACACCTTCCCAGACACACCCATAAGTAATGTTTAGCCAAATATCTGGGCACCCGAGGCCTAGTCAAGTCGACACATAAAATTAACCATCACAACCCTTGTAATAAATCTTTCAGGAAAGGGTGTGCCAAGTTTATCTAAACAATCTGGAGACCAGGGATTGGTGGGAGCAAGGCGTGGATGGTTCCTGGAAACATCCTATCGTAGTCTTTGGATGTCCTGCCTAGAGAAGCTGCTGCAGAACTTACCTTACACCGTTGCTGCCTCAGACCCCACTCTGTCCAACGATGCTCTCTCCCAACCAACGTCCCTCCCTCTGAAGAAAGTGCAACAGCAGAGTGGGGTTTTTCACACATTTGAAAGTGAGAGGTTGGACCAGATCAATGTTTCTCAAAGTATAGTATGGGAAAAAAAAAAAAAAAAGTATAGTATGTGTAGTACATGTAGAAAGTACATAGATAAACATTTCTTTGTCATTTGGGTATTTTCACATGTATTAGACAAATCTGTAATTTATATATTATATTAGTCAGGATAGGTTAGGCCATGCTGTGTAACAAATAGGATATTGCACAGTAAAAGACTGACTTAGCAAGTCTGGGAGGTCCAAACCCTAAACATTCCAAAAATAGTTTGGCCCTTGCCCAGCTCTTGGGAGATAACCTCTAAGCCCTTGGAACAATCTGCCTGTTAAGAGTGTCTTTATTTACCTGAGGCCTTGGGTCACTTCAGAAAGTTTAACAGTGTGATTCATGGTGGGGGTCTTGGGCCACATAGTACCAGTTTGATTTCTGCAGAGGGTGGAATTAAGTTCAGCCATGCCTATGTGATTGACCCCTCTCCCCCTAATAAAAACCCTGGATACCAGATTTGGGTAAACTCCTTGGATGGCAATACTTCATGTATATTGTCACATGTCATTGCAGGAGAATTAAGTACTGTTCACAGGATTCCACTGGGAGAGGACAAGTGGATGCTGGTGCCTGGTCTCTCCTGGACCTTGCCCTATATGCCTTTTCCCTTGCTGATTTAAATCTCTATCCTTCACTGTAACAAACGGTCATTGTGAGTGTACTAGCTTTTGTGAGCCCTAGAGAATCACTGAATCCAAGGGTGATCTTGAGGACCCTTCAACACAACTATGAAAGATTAACAAAAGTTAAGCTTAACAAAAGTTTTTTTGCTATTCACGTAAAGTCTGGTGGAGAGCTGGATGACCTTCTGACTAACACTCCTCTGAATAGTTAGGGAACTGGTTGCTGCCATTTCAGAGTTCATTGTTTCTAGTCATTCAGATGGCAGAATGAGGGCAAGGAAGAATTGCAGGATGTTTTAGAGACCAGACTTGTATTACTTCCGCCCTGATTGCATTGGCCATACTCCAGTTACATGGTGCCAACCTAATGCAGGGCAGCTGGGAAGGGTTGTCTTCCTGTGTCACCCAGAAGAGAAAATTAACTTGTTGAGCTTCTAACTAGACTTTATCACACACATCAAATCCTTGACTTCATGGATATTAATGCTTAAAGCAAAGTTAAGTTTACATAAATATAAAAAGCGTTGGTTTAAAGAAAGATATTGTAAAAGAAAAAGTAAATACTAATGCAGATGGTACGCACTATGACAGAAGCCCTGAAGTGGTAGCTGAAAAACTGAAGTTTGTGTGACCCTGAACAAGATAACGGCCCTGGGGACATTTTTGGCTCCAATATGCTTCTGTGAGGATAGCAGCTGATAGACACCACCGTCTTCTGCAAGGTTCCTGGGCCGTTAGTTTGCAATTTCAAGAGTTTGAAATTTTAAATCAGTATCTTTTGAGATCTAGGATAGGAAAAAATAACATCTAGGGGACTTCATTTTTTAACATTCTGCCCTGTCACAATTGAATGAACATTTAATTTTCATTCAAAATTTCCTTCTTGGGAGTGAGTAAAAAAACCTCATTTCCAGCCTAAGTATATTATTTTTCTCTTGTTAAAGGAAGTTTCATCCTGGCCCAGTATAGAGTATTCCCTTTAAAACTTCTGGCTTACTTTTGATGTATGATTTAAATGGCTTAGTGAACATTTTCTTGTCAAAAGTAAAGCAGGACTTATATACACTACCAAATGTAAAATAGCTAGCTAGTGGGAAGTAGCCACATAGCACAGGGAGATCAGCTCGGTGCTTTGTGACCACCTAGAGGGGTGGGGTAGGGAGGGTGGGAGGGAGACGCAAGTAAAGCAATTATACTCCAATAATGATGTTAAAAAAAAAAAAGAATGTGAGAACACTTTGCACCTTGTAAACCCTGAAGTAAAGTACACATATCAGCTAAAAAAAAAAAAAAGTAAAGCAGGATGTTTG
The DNA here is from genome assembly GCF_005190385.1 of Monodon monoceros. Classification (NCBI taxonomy): domain Eukaryota; kingdom Metazoa; phylum Chordata; class Mammalia; order Artiodactyla; family Monodontidae; genus Monodon; species Monodon monoceros. Next base: position 31,296,427 of record NW_021703782.1, on the reverse strand, counting down.
AAAGACCAGGGAAAACTTTTGACAGCTGACAAATCTTCTAAATGCAGTGAACTTATCAAAAGCATCTTTCTAGGTAAACTTTATTTCACCTTATGAAGCTAAAATAGAACAAAGACAATACAAAAAACAAAACAATATTGGCAGAAAAGCTATATTGGAAAATCAGTATTCCACATTGCCAACAGTTACCTTACCTGGCAATAACTCGTCATAAGATAGCAAACATGATTTAAATACATCCAGGCTTCTAGAGGTCCCATAGGAGTCTGATCTTATAGAATTCTAGAATTTTAGAATCTGTGGAAATCAAGGGGCAACTGTTCATCCCTCTGCCTTTGCTGGGGCTGCCTGGAAATCACTCAAGAGCCATAGGAACTGATTGACCAGTTGTGAGCTTTTTTTTCTCAGCAGAACCTCTCATCAGTTAATGTTTAGGTATATATCACATCAACTTTGGAAATGGATGAGTAATTTTTCCCTGGTGTCACTTAGCCTTACATTTGATCTGTGGTTTGTTCTGCTATTTTGAAACACAATGGCAACCTTTAAAGTGAATTTTCTATAATACTGAATAGCTTGTGGTGAAGTTCAGTAGAAAGTGAGTATGAAGAACTTGATTGCCTTTGAGTGGGGTCCTTAATTCACACTGCAATGAGTTCAATGAGTTTATCTTTAGAAATCTAGAGAGAAAAAAAAAAACTCTTAAGAACTACGTCAACTGTAGGTGGATATGAGGGTATCAGTGAGATGCCCACCAATAACCTAGAAATAAGGTGGATTAATTAAATGGAAATAAATTAGACTAATTAAATATAATTAAATGGGAGGAGCTGGCTCATGGGAGTCTAGAAATAAGATTGCCAAATTAAGTAGAAATAAATTAGACCACTTAAATAAGATGAAATAGGCTGTGTCAGTCTGTGGGAATAGCTCTCAGACTTGTAATTTAACCAGTGATGTTAATACAGTACAAGAAAGAACGTATTTATTATAGCATACAAAGTGGATTTAAGAGAAGCAAATTCTGCCAATGCATGCCCATCACTATAGGGGTAGGTTACCTATTTGGGGGACAGGGTGAAATACTGGAAATGTGCTCTCCTATAAAGTTATTGGCTTGCATAAAAAAATCCCTTGTTATATCTACCTACACTACATGGTCTCCATATAACTTTCTAATTACTAATGTGGCTTCCTGGGATACTGGAAATACCAAAACCCATTCCAGCTAAATGAAGCAGGAATGAAGTTTATTACAGGATTTTGGACAGCTCACATCCTCTCTGGGAGGGCTGGAGGGTTATGCTTGGATGCTCTGTGGCCTGAAGCAGACCTCACAGTGGGATGGCTCCAGGGACAATCTCGCTGCTGCCACCACCACTGGTCAAAGGTGTGCTGGAAAGCTGATACCCACTCATTGGCCACTGCTGCCTTAAAAGCACCTTCAACACCATCCTCAAAAAATTCTGATTTTGCACAATGCTAGGTCAAAATCTCAGGTGAGTGTGTCTGATTGGAAAAATCTAGGTCACATGGCTTCCCTTAGCTTCAAGGGAGTCAGGAAATCACCCTCTCTGACTCTTCCTTGGGAGACACCACTCGTGTGGGGAAAGGTCCCCCAAAACAGAAACAGTGACAGAGGTCCACCACAGGGGTGAGCCAGATGGAGGAGTTAGGCCCCTAGTCATGGAAATGCTGTGTTCCCCATTGTCAATGAATACACTCACTAGTCTGTATTATTCATTGGTTTCAAGCTGGAGCATCTGGGAGTAGTGGAAAAGTCCAGTTTCTAGACCAGCAAGGCTGTGGAACAAAGTTGAGTCATGGTAAACTCACCAACCTAATGCCTCCTGCCTCCTAATGCCTCTGCTGCCAGCCAACCAGCCAGTTTTCCCCTGGCAACACCCTCTTGTTTTCAAATTTCAACAAAAATGTCTTAGACCACAGATGAATCCATCTCAAGGCCAAATGGCCTGACATACAAAAGAATTATGAAAAGAGGACTACAGGAGTAGCTATGTCAATGGATGTTTTTTTGATTAACATGAACCTCCACTTTAAATGTGCTAAGGTTGGGAGTTGGAACCATGGCAGCTGGGTTGATGAGAGGCCCCCATGCAGGGGGGCCTGCCCCGGGGTGGAAGCAATGTCTGCTTATGGGTGGGAGTGTCTGCCCTGGGTGGAAGCAATGTCTGTAAAGAGATTAAGAACAATGAAACAGACTAAAAGTTGGTTTGCTTTTTATTATCACCGTGTGTGGGCAATTCTAAACCATGTCAGTGATAAGATACTCCTACGCCTCAAAATCTTTTTGTTGCCTATATTCTAAACAATTATTAAAATTGCTGTTGAGACTTAATAATACATATGTCAGCCTCAAATTAAATTTCCTTATTCTTTAATAAAGACTGTATTCTACATGCAAGTTAACTTGGTGAACTCCCTATTATATAGCAGACCTCTAAGTTTTGAGAGAAAATGTGTAATGGTCTAGAATTGTTCAAGCTTGCTTCGGACAGAGTACACTCCTCCAAACCCCATGATACTGCAGATTCTGTGTTTAAATAGCAGATTTGAAATGAACCATGATATCCCAGTGAATATAAAGACAAAGACCAGGGCCTGAGTTATTTTCATTCTGTCACCTGTGTGACCACCTGGAGATTTTGTGTTTAAAACAGCAATTGCAAAGTGTAACATTTTTATTTGGTAAGTGCAAATATTAGTTCATAAATGAAATACTTTACTAAATTTTGAATAACATCCTTAAAATAGAAATTTCCTCTTTTTAAATTGTAATTGTTTTTTAGCTAAAGAACAAACACATCAAAACCTAATGGTTATTACTCATATAACATGAGTATAACTGAAAATAATTTGGTTGACGAGAAGCAGGTGTTAAAAAAGTGGTCTGCTCCAAGTGTCAAATATAATAGGCCCTCTGTGAGAGGTGTCTCAAGGTCCCTGCAGATTTGGAGCAATAATGCTGTTGGTTAACGGTGTTTCTGCCGTGGCGAAGTGAGTAAGATTCCTTCAACATTGGCCCTGTGGCATTCTTTTCAGCATTATTCCTAATATTATGCCTAAAACAAACAAATGAACAACAAAAAGCACCAGCAACGGAAACAAGAAATCATAGCTTCTGTGTTAAGGCAGAGAACTAAATGCAAAATTAATAACAGTAACACTAACAAAATTTTGGGTGGAAGAAGTTACTCAGTCATCTGGATCCTGGTCTGTCCCTGTCACCCCCGCCTTCCCACTTCAATGAACAGTTCCCTTTTTGAGGGTTCCAAGTCTGTGCTAGGCGCTGTATCACACACGTACAATCCTCATAAGGTAGATCCTGGGGTCATCCTATTTAGCGGATGTAGAAACTGGGGAGCGGAGGGATTAAGCAATTTGTGTGAAGGCTCATGGTTACTACGTAGAAGGGGTTGGGAGTGAAGCCTTCCTTTCTGGTTTCAAAGCCTCTCCATTGTGCTCCTTCTGAAGAGCAGAAACTCATCATCTCCGATTGTCCAGTGAGCACTTAGAGAGTTTGCTGATCTCGTGCCGATCACTCTTTTGCTCCACGCTCAGGACTGAAGGCTGCTACGAGCAGCAGTCTCAGGGTGTGGTTCAGCGGAGGAGTGACTGCTACACCCTGAGCTCCGCGCTCCTCCGGGCCCGGGGCTGCGGAGCTGTGCACGCATCCCGTCTTTGGATCTTCACTACGCCAGCTTCACAGAGGAGGAAACCGAGCCTCGAGGAGAAGCATCGCCCTGAAGTTGCTGACCACAGAGCACATGCTCCTAACTGCTGCTCTTCACAGATCCTCGGGCACCTCTCCCTGCCACGTGCTTCTATTCCTAGTCTTGATTGAGTTAGACTTTCTTTGCTTGCTTTAGGTTTCAGGTCAACTTTGGGGCATTTCTACTATTGCTCCAAGGACCAGGCAGCTGTCACATTCTCAGCTTGTGCTGAGCCCTGAGATGTCCCAGTGACTTGCAGGATCAAACCCCAGGTGTGACTGGGAGGGATGGGGAAAGGCAGAGGGTGGGAGTGGAGGGAAAGAGGGAATGCTAGTTGAGTATTCCCTTTTCCTCCTCTACCTAATCTGATGTTATCATGGGGCTTCTGCTGGCTGCTATTTGAATAATTTGTTTTTTTATATTCCCATCCTTTCATTTAATTTTTATATGGGCAACACGTACACATGGTTCAAATATCAAAAAGCGTAAAAAGGTATCCACGGAAGAATCTCCCTTCCACCCTTTTCTCGCCACCACTCCACCCCCAGTTGCCCTGCATCCCACCCTAGGGTAACCACTGTTGCAGTTACTTGTTTGTATTTCCAGGTTGGGTGCAAGGGGGGCGGTGTCCATAAAAATACAATCAAACACTATAAATTCTTATGTCCAGCTGTTTTACAAAAAATGATGGTGTCCAATACTGCACTTTTAATTTAATGAACCTTTCCATGGGGGATGGGAGGAGGAGAAGAAGAGTATCTGACAGCTATCCAGGGAATTTGCACAATTACTCAGTGAATTTACTGAGCAGTGAATCTGAGGAATCTCTATGAGTTCAGACTAGTAAGAATGTATTGGACTTCTTTCTTTTATTTTTTTCCTCCTCTCTCTCTTCCTTCCTCCTTTCCTTCCTTTTTCCCTCTTTCTCTCTCCCTCCCTCCCTGTTTTTTTTTATTTTGGAGTTGGTACATACTCCAGGTATTTGCTACTCTCTTGGTCTGCCCCGACGTTGATCTTGACCTTTGTTGCCAAGACATAAGGCTCTCACTGAGCAACTCCCCCAAATTTGGTCTCACTGCACAGCACTGCTTATGCCAAAGAGAGACGGGTCTCTGCTGGCAGGTTGTCTTTCATCAGAATGTTCAGATACCCTCTTGTCAGCTTTAGTGAGAGATTCAAAGTAAAGTATGCCTCTGGGAGTTAAACAAACTATTTCTGCTTCACTACTCCTGGGAATGCAAAGTTTTGTGATGCCAGTTCAGAGGGGCCCTTTGAACTGCTCTTGTCAAAACACCATGTGGGGATTCTCCTGCCAGGACAGCATTACCCAACACTGCCAATTCTTAGTCAATATTTTAATAAACATGTTGAGTAGAAACCAACTGGTTAATTTGTGGAGCTAAACAAATTTAGGAACATGTAACAAGATGAGGAAGGGGGCACAAGCTCTCTCCCTCGTTCCTGTAAACGGGGACAGATCCCTTCTCTCTGCCCTACGGACAGGATTCACCTGATACGAACTTGCCAGACACCTGACTCTGGGGGGCATTGGAGATAAATCTGCTCTTAGTCTGTCCGGCCATTTAAAAATATTGTGACAATAATCTGAACAAATTCCTTCGAGGAGATAACTTTTATGTGGTGGTTCTTTAGTTTTCCTCCCATGGTGAGGGCCTCCCATAGGCCTAAGCATTCTTAGCCTTTCAGGCATGATAAGGTTGTTATGGCTGTGAGATGTGGATGCCTGTGTCTCTTCCCTGCCTGAAGCAGCTTTTACATCCCTGGTGATTTCCAGCTCTGGGTGTTTATAAGTGGAAATTTTGGGGGGACTTTTGGCTTTCAACGTATTATATTATTCAGGAGTTTTCCCTTTTTCCACAAATGTGTTATTCTGAAAAGTATAACACATGATGTGGACGTCCACAGGAAGTGGTCTCCCTCACAGCGGACCTTATACTTCGGTGTTGCTGGGAAGGGAGAGGGCTGTGGTCACTAGCACAGTTGGTGATGGTAAGACAGATGGTTCACCCCCAGGATTTCCCCTGCAACTCCAGTAGAGAGATGTGTGGGCCAGCCCTGTAATTCAGGGGTGGCCTGTCATGGCGCTGGATGGGTTTCAGGCTGCACGGTGTAGACAGAGAGAGGGAACCAATGAGCGGGCAAGAGATTCTCTCTTGGATGAAAGCAGATGTTAATGGTCAGCTTTATCACTGGTTCTGTGTCCTTGTGTGCATGTGAGGCCATGATTTGGGTCTGGGTGGAGACTGGGGAAGATCACGCTTTTTTCTTGGAGGAGCAGATCTCAGTTTTAGACTGCTGGGGGTTTGCTCAACTCTGTTTTCCTTCCTGTCTTCTCTGCATTGAGGTTGGAGCAGCCCAGGTAGAGCAGAGGGCTGTCGGCTCAGGGCCCTGTCTTTGCAGGGCAAGTAAGTTAGTGCTGCTCTGGGGCCATCCATGTTCTAGTCCTTTCCCCACTTCCTGGAATTCTTACCACCATCACCACCTCTCCCCTCTTTCCCCCATAGTTTCTGCTGTCTTTGTGTCCTTAGGAAACTCGAGACCCTCATTTTCCGCCCTACTTAAGGTTAGCTGTAGACTGGCCCTGTCCCATCACTACTTCTCCCTTCCTTCTATGCTTGGTGTTCAGGACCTCAGGTGCCTCAGTGGGGTTCAGACACTTGAACCCATGCTTTGTGAGGGTCCTGATTGCAGATGCGCCCTTGCCAATTTTTTTTTTTTGCGGTACGCGGGCCTCTCACTGCTGTGGCCTCTCCCGTTGCGGAGCACAGGCTCTGGACGCGCAGGGTCAGCGGCCATGGCTCACGGGCCCAGCCGCTCCGCGGCATGTGGGATCTTCCCGGACCGGGGCACGAACCCGTGTCCCCTGCATCGGCAGGCGGACTCTCAACCACTGAGCCACCAGGGAAGCTCGCCCTTGCCAATTTTGAATATCCATTTTAGCCTCTGACTTATACTCTGAAACTGCTGCAGGACTCAGAGTCCCTGCTGTCATGTCAGGGTCCTCCTGCTCTTCCTGGTTTAAAATAGGGAGGGCTGTCTTTAGTGATGACTGGTTCATTTTTGTGTTATTGTCATGGGGCTGGGAGAGCAGCATGGTAGACTAGAAAGAACACTGGATTTGGAGCCAGACAGATAAGGATTTGAATGCTGGCTCCCCCAATTACTAGCAGTAGACCTTGGGCAGTTTCACAATCCCTGGACTCTTGTCTGTAGGTAGAATGGGAGGATGATACCCACCTCCTAGGCTCATGAGGGAACATTCAAGGAAATAATGTTCATCCATCACCTGGCACAAAGTAGGCATGAAATAATGTTAATTTCTTTTCCTTCCCTTTCTTTTAATCCATCCCTTCCCCCTTTGTTACCACATTTCCTTCTGCCTTCCCTACAGCCAGGGCTTTACACCTGAACTGGAGTCTAGCTTCCTCTGTCTTTAGAATGCACTGCTGTTTTCCCCTGATAGCTGTGACCCACCCCTCCAACATGATTTTCACAAGTTATGGTGTAACTTGAGCTGGTGTTAGGAATTAGCACACACATTAAAAAGTCTCCTGAAGACATTTTGCTTTACATGGTGATGGAGAGCCTGTTTGTTTCCAAGCAGATGTTTTGGTTGCTATTTGGCAATATAAAAGGAGGCTTGGCTTGTGAACAGGAGTAGGGGTACATAGACAAGCACTGTAACTTACTTATTTTAACTGGACAGGACATACATTGTCCTTTGTGGCTGCAGGATAAAGAGGTGGTAGAAAGCACACGGGAGTTTCACGCCATGCAGCCCGCCATGGCTTAGGATGCAGGGTTGTGGGCACCTTGATCGGATCGCCTTCCGATCGTCTCTCTCCAGCCTGGCCCTTTGTGCCTGAGATGGAGAGCTTCCGTTTGGAGGGATTTGTCTTGGAGAGTGACATGCGGATGCTTGGACAAAACCAGGTCTTTAGGCATAGTCCGAAGCATGCCTTCTCGATGGGGGTGATTTCACCCCTAAAGGCATGAAATTGCTTCTTGGGGAATGGAAAAATCTTCTTCTTATGTATGAAGCACAGGTATGCAGAGAATACATAAACTGATATATGACATACCTGTGATATTAAACTTTCATGAGGGAGATATAGGGAAAAAATGTCTAAAAAGTCTCCTTCAGGGAGAAATAATGCAAAAAACGGTTTGAAAAAGAAGGTCTAAAGTTCTCGACCTTGGTTGCACACTAGAATAATTGGAGGGGCTTTAAAAATCTTGATGTCTAGGCTGCACCCCAGACGAATCAAATCAGAATCTTTGGGCTTAGCTCAGGCATTAGCGTTTGTAAGACGCTCCAGAAAATTGCAGTGTGCTGCCAAGTTTGACAACCCCTGCCCCGGAGCCCTGGTACTCAAAGTGTAGTCCACGGACCAGCAGCATCAATGTCACCTGGGAGTTTGTTAGAAATGCAGGCTCTCAGACCTCCAGGTGATTCTTATGCTTATTAAAATTGGAGAAAAACTTGGATTCATGTTTATTACTAACAAAACCTGAGAGCATTTCAATGCAGCTGCATTAATCCAGTGTCAGCATGTTTCTAGCTGTTTGTTTCAGGACCTCACTGTTGGCCTTTGGACTGAGAGGACTGGTGTATTGGGGGCCCCCAAGGCTGCATTTGTGCTCTGACATGTTGGGAAGCCCTGTGATCTCTCAGAAACTGAGCAGACAGCTGGTTCCCAAGAAGGGGACCAATGAGAGCAAAGGGGCCAAGTCCAGTCAGCTGGAACTAAGTGAGGCAGGGTGTCATCATTAAACCAATTACCAAAGAGGTGGTAGTCCTTGGGCAAGAGGCTGATGCATAGAAAGTGATGTCTGGGACAAGGTTAACTTGGCAAGTCTATAGGATGAACAAGAACAGAGGAAGACTGGAAGGTTGGTAAAACTGCTGCGGTCTCGTTCACATATCTTTGTGAGGCCTGCCAGTCTTTCATTTGTTCATTCATGTATCCATCCATTCAACAAATATTTACTGAGTGGTCACATTTGGATATGACCTGGAGTGGTCATTATGGAAAAAAAAGAAGGATAAACATGACAGACCTTGAAGGGAGAGCTTTGGAAGTAATGATCCAAAGACATATATATTAGGAATCAGCTAGTTTTGATCAACATAAAAATACTTAAAATTACAATTCAAAAATATTTTTGAAATCGACAGATACAAGGTCTTTTTCTATTTTTAAAATTTATTTTATTGAAATATAGTTGATTTACAATGTTGTGTTAATTTCTGCTGTACAGAAAAGTGATTCAGTTATACATATATATATATACACATTCTTTTTCATATTCTTTTCCATTATGGTTTATCACAGGATATTGAATATAGTTCCCTGTGCTGTCAGTAGGACCTTGTTGTTGTATTTTTTTTATTAATAAAAAAATCCATAATGGTTTATCTGCAATCATTAGTAAGAAATATTTTTGGCAGTGATCTTTCATTTTTTTTAAATTTATTTTTAATTTATTTATTTTTAAATTAAATTAAATTTATATTTTATACCACAGGTTCTTACTAGTTATCTGTTTTATACATATTAGTGTATATATGTCAACCCCAATCCCCCAATTCATCCCACCACCACCGAGCCACGCCCCACTTTCCCCACTTGGTAGGACCTTGTTTATCTGTTCTATATTTAATAGTTGCAAAGTCTTTTTAAAGCTAGGGTTTACAGAATAGTTTTGTAAATGGATGACTTAATAAATGAAGAATTTAATGTCATCTGTGTGAATTTAAACAAGAAAAAAATCATTTCTGGAGTATTTTCACTTCCTGTTTTAGATAGGCATAGATTTGGATTAGGATCTTGAAATCCTTCTTTGGTCATTGGCACAAACTCTTCATTGACATATATATTTTTAGTTTATTTTTAATTTTTATTTATTTATTTTTGGCTGCGTTGGGTCTTCATTGCTGGGCGCGGGCTTTCTCTAGTTGCAGTGAGCGGGGGCTACTCTTCCTTGCGGTGTGCAGGCTTCTCATTGCGGTGGCTTCTCTTTGTTGTGGAGCACGGGCTCTAGGCGCATGGGCTTCAGTAGTTGTGGCACGCAGGCTCAGTAGTTGTGGCACATGGGCTCTAGAGTGCAGGCTCAGTAGTTGTGGCGCACAGGCTTAGTTGCCCTGCGGCATGTGGGATCTTCCTGGACCAGGGCTCGAACGTGTGTCCCCTGCATTGGCAGGCGGATTCTTAACCACTGTGCCACCAGGGAAGTCCCGTCTTCCTTGATATTTTATGAAACATTATTAGAGGGACGTAAAACTGGTGAGTCCGTCACTGTTCAGACAGACTCAGGCTGTAAGCTAATATATATTACTGAGCCAAGCTGTCTACTTCTTGGGGTTTCTGCATCTACTTGACTACTGCAGGGATAATTATTCTAAATTGTCGTCTTATAATTTAACTGATTGAAGGTTACCAGAATAAAGCATTTGAAACTTTATGTGGCTAATGGTTTAGACATTTTCATGTCTCTGTCTTTAGGATGATACACGTATAATGTGCTTAACTTTCCCACCAACATTAACTTCTCACATTTAAAATGTTGAATTAAACGATTTAGTGTCCTTGACAGTGTAATAGATTTTGTTTAATAGGCAATGTCTAAACCTGGACCAAATACACCTCATTTTAGTTAATGTATTTTTCCTACAAGGAGTGTTTGATGTAAATCTATCAGACATGTATGGATCTGTGCGACCTCATAAAAACCCCTCTGGAGGTTACATAAGAATCATTACATCTCCATTTCAACCCTGATGGTGAGGGCGACATGAGACGGTAAGAATGATGCAAAATGAAGAAGGGATTTCACTCATTTGTTCCCTTGCTCCTAGAAAAGAATGTATATTCAACATCCATAAAGAAACAATGAACCTTAAATGCTGATATTAGGAATCATATTTATTTAATTATTTTATAGTGTTTATTTTATTATTTTAAGGTTTCATAAAATGTTTCTTAAATTCTCTTCTCAGAACCATTATGAGATTGGTCAGGTACTTTTTCCCCTACTCTTTTCAGACCACGTATAGAAAGGCCAGAAAGAGTGGATCTAAAGGAGCTTGGTCAGGCCTCTCCCCAGCTGGATGTTCTCCTATGCTGGGTTTACTGTTACAAGGATAGAGCAGCCACTCTGTGGTCAGATCATCTGGGTCTTGATACCAGCTGTACCACTCACTAGCTCTTTGCTTCATTCCTTCACTTGCTCATCTAAGACACACTTGTTTGAGCACTTTGTTCCAGGAATAAACTAAGTGCATAATGTTTATTGACCTTGTGGAGTCTACAGTTGCCTCTAGTGGGAGTAAATCAAATGAATGCAACCCTTGTTCCTTATCTGTCAAAAGGGATACTATTTTTAGTTTTATAAGGAACCTCCATACTGTTATCCACAGTGGCTGTATCAATTTACATTCCCACCAACAATGTGGGAGGGTTCCCTTTTCTCCACACCCTCTCCAGCATTTATTTACTGTTTGTAGATTTTTTGATGATGGCCATTCTCACCGGTGTGAGGTGATACCACATTGTAGTTTTGATTTGCATTTCTCTAATGATTAGTGATGTTGAGCATCCTTTCATGTGTTTGTTGGCAATCTGTATATCTTCTTTGGAGAAATGTCTATTTAGGTCTTCTGCCCATTTTTGGATTGGGTTGTTTGTTTTTTTGTTATTGAGCTGCATGAGCTGCTTGTAAATTTGGAGATTAATCCTTTGTCAGTTGCTTCATTTGCAAATATTTTCTCCCATTCTGAGGTTGTCTTTTGGTCTTGTTTATGGTTTCCTTTGCTGTGCAAAAGCTTTGAAGTTTCATTAGGTCCCAAGCTACAGGCCAATATCACTGATGAACATAGATGCAAAAATCCTCAACAAAATACTAGCAAACAGAATCCAACAGCACATTAAAAGGACCGTACACCATGATCAAGTGGGGTTTATTCCAGAAATGCAAGGATTCTTCAATATACACAAATCAATCAACGTGATACACCATATTAACAAATGGAAGGAGAAAAACCATATGGTCATCTCAATAGATGCAGAGAAAGCTTTTGATAAAATTCAACACCCATTTATGATAAAAACCCTGCAGAAAGTAGGCATAGAGGGAACTTTCCTCAACATAATAAAGGCCACATATGACAAACCCACAGCCAACATCATCTTCAATGGTGAAAAACTGAAACCTCTTCCACTAAGATCAGGAACAAGACAAGGTTGCCCACTCTCACCACTCTTATTCAACATAGCTTTGGAAGTTTTAGCCACAGCAATCAGAGAAGAAAAAGAAATAACAGGAATCCAAATCGGAAAAGAAGAAGTAAAACTATCACTGTTTGCAGATGACATGATACTATACATAGAGAATCCTAAAGATGCTACCAGAAAACTACTAGAGCTAATCAATGAATTTGGTAAAGTAGCAGGATACAAAATTAATGCACAGGAATCTCTGGCATTCTTATAAACTAATGATGAAACATCTGAAAGTGAAATTAAGAAAACACTCCCATTTACCATTGCAACAAAAAGAATAAAAAATCTAGGAATAAACCTACCTAAGGAGACAAAAGACCTGTATGCAGAAAACTATAAGACATTGATGAAGGAAATTAAAGATGATACAAATAGTTGGAGAGGTATACCATGTTCTTGGATTGGAAGAATCAACATTGTGAAAATGACTCTACTACCCAAAACAATCTACAGGTTCAGTGCAATCCCTATCAAACTACCACTGGCATTTTTCACAGAATTAGAACAAAAAATTTCACAATTTGATTGTCAATCTTGACTGTACATTAGAATCACATGGAGAGCTTTAAAAATGTACGAATGCTTGGGTCCCAAGATCTTTTAAATCAGAATCTCTCAGGGGGTGGAGCCCAGTCCTTGATATGGTCAAAGAATTCGCCAGATAATTCTAAGGTTCAGTCAAGGTCGTAAATCACTACCCCTTGTTAACACATTTTGAGTTTCTAGGCTGTTAGAACCTAACTTACCCACTACTGATGTGGATTTTCAGTTAGCAATCTTGAAAATCAGTAATTACAATAGAAGCTAAATTTAATTAAGTATATAATGTTGAGCACCTCAAGCGTCTTCCACTAAAATTACATTTAAAATCTGCAGTCTTCTGAAGGCTACCGATAAAAAGACAGCATGTATTCCTGAATCTTCCATAAACACTTGACTTTCTTCTAAATCATGTCCAACTGTCAATTTCTACCAGGGGCCCTCTGGATCCACCTCTGTTATCAATGAGACATGTATATGGCTCACACACACTGGATTTCTATCTCCCTCATCAACCTGGAGTTCCTAGAGCACATCCAGTTGTCTGGGTCACTTGCATCCTGAGTACCTAGTACATGCCCATAGAGTGGAGGGTGGTGGTGAAAGCAACAAAAGATGAAGAAACTTCAGACAGTTAGAGCTGGAATGGCCCTGAAAGATGAAATAGTCCACCTAGCTCATTTGCAGATAAGAAAATTGACCCCTGATGGTTAAGTGATTTGCCTAAGGTTGTTAGGGGCAGAATTAGAACTAGAACCCCAGTCTTCTGATAGGTCTAGTCTCTTTCCACTTTACCAAGTTGCCTAAGAAGACCTCATTATTTTATAGGTGGGGCTGGGGCTCAGTGAAGAGTAATCTGCATTGTTTAATGCCAGTTTGGAACAATGAAAACAGAATAATGAACTATGTTAGCATAAACAGCAAAACTGAAAAAAAATTATGGCTGCCTTTGCATCTATGCTAAGTGTTTGACTTGTAATAATGAAATGCTCACTTTGTCATAGATCTTTGGGTACAGCAGTGACATAATTCTGACTGCACTATTTCTCGAAGGTCTAGGGGAAACATTCTAAGAGGATTATCCTGATAATGAGGAGTGTGGGTCCATTCTTTTGTCCTTCTGCTTGTTAACAGGGACAAATTATCTAGAGGGAGTCAAGAAACCCTATAGATAGTTTAGAAAGGCATGGCTAGATGGACAGACAGATGGGTAAAAGGTCAGATAATCAGAAGGAGATTTTTCCTACAAAAGGGAAATTTGCCCCTGTACAGACACCCCCATTGTGCAGACATGCCAATAGGCTTTCTTCAAGATGTTATTGCACATTCATAAAATGGATTAATATTTAAAGAACTTTTCTGCTGTACAACGAAATGGATCAGCTATATGTATACATGTATCCCCTGCCTTTTGGACCTCCCTCCCACCCGCTTCCATCCCATCCATCTAGGTCACCACAGAGCACCGAACTGAGCACTCTGTGCTATACAGCAGGTTCTTACTAGCTATTTGTTTTACACATGGCAGTGCACATACATCAATCCCAATCTCCCAGTTCATCACACCCCTCTTCCCTCCCCCCCAACTCCCCGCATCCACATCCTATGTCTGCATCTCTATTCCTGCCCTGAAAATAGGCTCGTCTGTACCATTTTTCTAGATTACACATACATGAGTTAATATATGTTATTTGTTTTTCTCTTTCTGACTTAAACTCAGAAATAAACTCAGAAACTAACACAACGTTGTAAAGCAACTATACCCCAATTAAAAAAAAAAGAATATATTCACAATAAAAAATATTTAAAGAACTTTTTACTGTTCATACAGAATACTAGATAAAACAATTATTCTCACTTTGGCTGGGAATGACCCCCAGTATTTGGAAATATCAATAATATATACTGTGTACTTATTTAGTACAGATAGAAACCCTTTGGGCTGTGTGTACACCAGATTGCTAAGAACTTTCGGAATGAAAATAGTTAGGAGAGGGCTCAGTTGAGTCTGGAAACTCTGGTACAGAGCTAGGAATTGCATGTCCCTCCAGCTGTGTTCCCTCCAAGTCTGGGCAGCTGTGATTCCAGGTTTGTGGGCTGGACCAGCGCTGGGAGCCTCTGCACCAAGGCAACTTCAGGACACAAGAGGCAGAGTCCTCCAGAAAGAAACTCAGGCCCTGCATTTTCCCAAGGCTATTTCCTGACTTTCTGCATGGCATCTCCCCAAAGTTCATTTGCTTCAAGGCTTTTGGCAACTGGACTAGGCCCCCAAATCATAGAGTGAAACTCATAAAGTGTATTTACCAAAAATCCTTGCAGGGGAAACTCTAAGAGATAATAAAACTACTCTCTGATTAGAGAGTCATGTTCTTTGCTTCATACTGACAAACTTTGAAACACAACATCTCCCCTTCCATCTTGGTTTTTGGGATTTAGTGGGTGTCATCCAAAGGTCTTTTGCTTTTCTAATCACTTGAATTTGGTCTTACTTAGAAATTTTATATTAAAGTACATGTCCTGAATGGATAAAGAAGATGTGGCACATATATACAATGGAATATTACTCAGCCATAAAAAGAAACGAAATTGAGTTATTTGTAGTGAGGTGGATGGACCTAGAGTCTGTCATACAGAGTGAAGTAAGTCAGAAAGAGAAAAACAAATACCGTATGCTAACACATATATATAGAATCTAAAAAAAAAAAGAAAAAATTTCTGAAGAACCTAGGGGCAGGACAGGAATAAAGACGCAGACGTAGAGAATGGACTTGAGGGCACGGGGAGGGGGAAGGGTAAGCTGGGACGAAGTGGGAGAGTGGCATGGTCATATATACACTACCAAATGTAAAACAGATAGCTAGTGGGAAGCAGCCACATAGCACAGGGAGATCAGCTCGGTGCTTTGTGACTACCTAGAGGGGTCAGGTAGGGAGGGTGGGAGGGAGACGCAAGAGGGAGGAGATTTGGGGATATATGTATATGTATAGCTGATTCACGTTGTTATAAAGCAGAAACTAACACACCATTGTAAAGCAGTTATACTCTAATAAAGATGTTAAAAAAAAATACATGTCGTTAGAACTTATTAGTGTCTGGCCTGCACAATGATTTAAGAAGGCCGAGCTGAGACTTACCTTCTGAAGGCACAGATATTCCTGCAGAGCCACGAGGACTGTCCTGTGCTCAGGCAAATGTGTGCCTGGGGCCAAGAAGGGGCTTTCCTGTGTGGGACCCACTCATGTTCTTCTAACTTTGGAACTAAGTTCCAAGAACTTTGACAGTGAGAGGAGAGAGTCAGTAGTACACATTGGTAGGAAGGGACGGGTGGAAGGACAGAGAGGCTGGTATCAACCATTGGTGCTAGAAAGTTTGGCCAGTAGCAGAGCAATCAATACATTCCTGACCTGTCTTACTAAAGAATTTCAGAAGATAGAGGAGGTCCAAAGCCATACATCAGGGAAAATTCGGGGGCCAGGAGTGGGGGCGTAGGTCATATAAATGAATGAAGTAGGCAGGATGTAAAGTTGGGGGTGACGAGGACAGAGGCAAACGGAGAAGGCAGTCCCTGTGAAAAGGGATAGATGCGCCTCTGTTCCAGACTTTGCAGTGTCTTTCCAGATCTTCTGAATTTCCTGAGGAAGTTGGAAATCTGGATGTCTATATAAAATCTCTTCTTTGTAAATTGTTATTGACCAAACACACAGTCCGGGGCTCCAGATCTGGTGAAGGCCAGTCAAGGTGCACCCCTGCACAATTAATTTCTGGAGTTCAACTCTGTCCAGTTTTTGAAAATCAGGAGAGTGAGGGCTGGAGTGTCCCACAGGAGAGCCTGAGGATGGAGGACAGCTGTCACAGAGGCACGTTCACTTGAATCTTGCCTGACCTGCTGGTGCTGACACCTGTTGTTCACTCCCGCCTGGACCACCTCGTGGTCTGCAAGCTTTATCTTTGGTTTCCGCCTTTGGATTCCTGTTGTGTGTACTGTGAGCATGGCGAGTTGAGTAATTGTTCTGTCCCCAAGTCAGCGAGGGCTGAGCCCTCTTTGTGGGCTCTGTAATGTTATTCAAAGACAGGGAAAAAGCAAACAACTCAACTCCCTGTCGTCCTCTGGTCTACTTTTTGCCTCATCATCTCCTTTTGTCCTGGGCTTCCTTCACTGTGCAATCAATCCCAGTATTAAAGATTCTCTGTTTTAAATATTCAAGTAGTTTCTGTCTTCTGATGAGATTCTGAGAGATTTGATAAAATTTTCCCATCATGTGTTAAGAATTATATATTAATTTAGAGATATTTCCCCCATTTACATTAATTCAAGGTCATTACATTAATGATTTTGTCCTTAAAATAGCCATTTTATTTTGGTCCACTAATATGGCTTTTGCAATACAGTATACTAATTTCTATTAAAGCTGTTTAGAGAAAGAACTTTTGAAAATCATCTATAATGTTGCCACAGGTAATTTTATCTTAAAGCCAAAGCACAGGTTTCATGATATTAAAACTTTTTTCCATTCATCCTTCTAGTATATATTTGTGATCACTAAATACGATCACTTATAGTATTTTAAAAAATCACCTGTATTGAGGTATAATTTATACAAAATAGAATTCAGACACTTTAAGCGTACAAACAATTTGGTGAGCTTTGACAAATGCAAGCACTTGTGTAACCACTGACTCAATCAAGAAGTAGAAAATTTTCATCATCCCCAGAAGTTCCCTCAATCTCTTTTATGGTCAATCCATCCATCCCAGGGCACTGTTTGCTTTCTGTTACTACAAATTAGCGTTTCCTTTTCTAGAATAACATATACATGGAATCATATAATATGTTTTCTTAGTGTCTGGCTTCTTTCTCTTAACACAATGATTCTTAAATCTAGTCATGCTGTGTATCAGTACTTTTCTTTTTTCTTGGTATGGATTAAGTGAAATTTATCTATTTACTTTAGATGGAAATTTGGGTCGTTTACAGTTTGGGGGGTTATGAATAAAGCTGTTATAACAATCCATATACAAGTCTTTGTGTGAAAAAAATTTTTTTCTTGAGTAAATATCTAGGAGTTTCGTTGTTGAGTCATATGGCGTACATGTTTAACTTTATGAGAACATGCCAAATTGTCCTTTAAAAGTAGTTATACCACTTTACATTCCCATCAAAAATGTATGAGAGATCTGGTTGCTTCATATCCTCACCAGCAATTAGGATTATCATTGCTTTTTTTTTTTCCGGTATGCGGGCCTCTCACTGTTGTGGCCTCTCCCGTTGCGGAGCACAGGCTCCGGACGCGCAGGCTCAGCGGCCATGGCTCACGGGCCCAGCCGCTCCGCGGCATGTGGGGTCTTCCTGGACCGGGGCACGAACCCGCATCCCCTGCATTGTCAGGCAGATTCTTAATCACTGTGCCACCAGGGAAGCCCTATCATTGCTTTTTATTTTAGCCTTCCGAGTGCAGTGGTATCTCATTAGACTTTTTTTAAATGAATTTTTATTTTTCCCAATTTTCTTGGTGTAACTGGCAAAATTGTATATATTTAAGATGTATAATGTGATGATTTGATATTCCTGTATATTATTAAATAATTATCATAATTAAGCTAATTAACACACCCCACCTCACATGGTTACCTTTATGTTTCCTTTACGGTGAAAACACTTAAGATCTCTGTCTTAGCATATTTCAAGTATGCAATACTGTATTATTAACTATATCAAGTATATAACACTGTATTATTAACTATAGTCACCATGCTGTACATTTATAACTGGATGTTTGTATCCTTTGACCCAAATCTTTCCATTTCCTTCCCCACCACTGAGCCCCTGGCAGCTACCATTTTACTTTCTGCTTCTGTGAATTGGACACAATTAGATTCCACATGCAAGTGAGATCAAACAATATTTGTCTTTTTGTGTCTGGCTTATTTCACTTAGCATAATGTCCTTCAGTTTCATCCATGTTGTCACAAATGGCAAGATTTCTTTTTGTTTTTATGGCTGGATAATATTCTATTTGTGTGTGTGTGTGTGTGTGTGTGTGTGTGTGTGTGTGTATGTGTGTATCACATTTTCTTTATCCGTTCATCTGTCAATCAACACTTTGGTTGTTTCCATATCATCAGTATTGTGAATAATGCTGCAATGAACATGGGAGTTAAGATATCTCTTCAAGATCCTGTTTTCATCTCTTTTGTATATATGCCCAGAAGTGTGATTGCTGGGTCATACAGTAATTCTATTTTTAATGTTTTGAGAAAACTCCATGCTGTTTTCCATAATAACTGCACCAATTTACATTCCCACCAACAGTGTACAAAGGTTCCTTTTTTTCCACATCGTTCTCAACGTTTGTTATCTGTTGTCTTTTTAATAATAGTCATTCTAACAGGTGTGAGGTGATATTTCATTCTGGTTTTGATTTGCATTTCCCTGATGACTAGCGATGTTGAGCACCTTTTCATTGGCCTGTTGGCCATTTGCATGTCTTCTTTGGAAAAATGTCTATTTAGATCTTTTGCTCATTTTAAGAATCAGGTTATTTGTTTTTTGGCTATTTGAGTTTTAGGAGTTATTGGTGTATTCTGGATATTAACCCCTTATCAGATATATGATTTGCAAATATTTTCTCCTATTCTATAGGTTGCATTTTCATTTTATTGATTGTGTCCTTTGCAGAATAGAGGTTTTTAGTTTGATGTCGTCTCACTTGTTTATTTTTGCTTTTGTTGCCTGTGCTTTTGGTGTCCGATCTAAAAAATATTATTTCCAAGACCAATGTCAAGGAGCGTGTCCCCCTGTTTTCTCTTAGGAGTTTTATGGTTTCATGTTTTCATGAGGGCTTTGATTTGCATTTCCCTCATGACTAATGATGTTGAACATCTTTTCATCCTATACTGGCTATTGTCAGGTCTTCTTTAAAAGTTTTTGTTCAAATCTTTTGCCATCAAAATAAATCAGACTGTGTGTCTTATTATTAATGAATTGTAATATTTGTATATATATTCTGAATATGGATATAGTAAATATTTTCTTTGACTCTGATTTGACTTTTTATTTTCTTTCATAGAGCAAAAGTTTTACTCTTTGAGGGGAATTCCCTGGCGGTCCAGTTGTTAGGACTCTGTGCTTTCACTGCTATGGACCTGGATTCAATCTCTTTTTGGGGTACTAAGATGCCACAAGCTGCATGACGTGGCCAAAAAAAAAAACAAACAGAAAGAAAAAAAAATAAATTAAATGTGGCCCAGTTTAAAAAAAAGTTTTATACTTTTTATTATTCAAGAAATCTTCGTCTACCCTAAGTTTGGAGATTTTCTTCTATGTTTTTTTCTAGAACTATTATAATTTTAGCTTTTAGTTTAGATCTATGGCTCATATCAAATTAATTTCCAAGTATGTCTTAAGGAAAGGGTTGAGATTATTTCTTTTTCTCAAATGAATATCCAGTTGTTCCAGTTGCGGTATTGCTCCAGTATTGCTTTTATTGCTCCAGTATTGCTTTTAAAGGTGATTTTTTAAAAAAGCTTGTTTATAATGCCCTTCAACTCTTGTGATTGTGAGGTCATACAATTACTAAATATGTATTAAGATTTTGCCTCCTGTGAAAGAGAAAATGCATTGCATTCACTAGATCTTCTTTTCATATCCCTCTCTCCTGAGCACATAGAAGACCAAGACCATCCTCCCTGACCCCTTTGTAGTCGAGCAGGTCTGGTCAATTAAATGTGTGTGGAAACACATGGATTACTTTTATCTGAGGCAGTGAGAAACCCCTACATGACATTCCTACTCTCTCTCTCATCTGTACTGGCAACTAAGAAAGTCTTGTGTTGGAGTGTGAAACTACGAGATTAAAGGTAAGCCACCCCTTGAAAGACAACTTCTTGAAGTGTCAACTCTGTCCCATACTGGCTTTTGTATGAGTGACAAGTAAATTTTTATGTTTTAAGCCTCTGAGATTTCAGGATTAATTTGTTACAGCAGCATGGCCTACCCTATACTGATTAATATATTTCCTTCCCTCCTTTTTTTAAAAAGTAAGTTTCATGACATAATCTCTCTGAACAGCTAAACTACCATTTATTGAAATTGTTCAGGCTAATGTGGCTCTAAAAAATAAGGTAACTAAAGGAGTACCCTCATACTATGAAAGAATTTATAAGGACTAAAATAAAAGGACTATAATCATCTCTTAGGATGATTTGGGGAAAAAACCTCCTGCATATTTGGGAATATATCATTTGAGTGTACAATAATAAGATTGTAAATCTTAATGCTTTAGGATACTACACTGTAGCTAGAGGATAAAAATAGATTGGTGTGGTGACTAAATCTAGGGCCCGAGATATGACCTGTACAAGGTGCCAGTTAATATTTCCTTTTCATAAATTACATTCCCTATAACAGAAGATTTTCATAGGAGACCCAGGTCTCAAGTAGTTTTTGGATGCCTAAGGGCACAGCTGGAAAAAAATCTTACAGAAGGTTCCTATATCTTCTAAAATATGCTCTGGAACTTCCCTGGTGGTCCAGTGGTAAAGAATCCACCTTACAATGTAGGGGACACGGGTTCGATCCCTGGTTTGGGAACTGGGATCCCACATGCCTCAGGACAGCTAAGCCTGAGTGCCACAACTACTGAGCTCACGTGCCTCAACCAGAGCCCGTGTGCCACAAACTACGGAGCCCACGTGCTCTGGAACCCACACACCACAACTACAGAGTGCAAGCGCCCTGGAGCCTGCACGCCACAACTAGAGAAAAGAAAACCCGCACGTCACAACTAGAGAGAAGACCGCGGGCTGCAAAGAAAGATCCCACGTGCCTCAACGAAGATCCTGCGTGTCGCAACTAAGACCTGATGCAGCCAAAAATAAATAAAAATAAATAAATAATAAATCTTAAAAACAATTAAAATATATACTCTGAGTTCTTAATCTGATACATTGTAAAAGTCAAGTACAAAGTCTATTCCAGTGTTCTGCCATCATCTCTAAGACAGATGAGTTCAGCCGAGTTCAGAAGAACTTTTCCCCCCTTCCCTTTCTTTGTTCTAAACAATGGTTCATTATGGTTTGTTTCAAGAGAGGCAGCGTGAATAGACAGAGTCATGGAAGCATTTCCAATATCATCTTTGGAATTTGGTTTCCTCACTTGTAAGTAAAGGACAGAGTATATTAGTGATTCCCAGTTGGGGCATACAAGTGGATACTCCTATCATTTATAATATTTCAAAGAGTCTAGCAGAAACATTACTTATTTTCTGATGAGGGTGCACAGGCTTATCAAAGCATCACATTTCTTGGAATTTTGGCTCTGAGTTTTTGAACTCAGCAGAGTAGCTTATCTCCTGCTGGGCTAAAACTGGGTTTGAAAATTATATATGTCTTTAATATCAATATTTGCTAACATTTATTGAGTGCTTGCAACATACTGAGTAGTGGTCTAAATATTAGACCCAAAGGAAATCTTATTAAATTCCCCAAAGCAGACATTACTTTGGCCACATTCACTATCTTTTTTTTTCCGGTACGCGGGCCTCTCACTGTTGTGGCCTCTCCCGTTGCAGAGCACAGGCTCTGGATGTGCAGGCTCAGCGGCCATGGCTCACGGGCCCAGCCACTCCACGGCATGTGGGATCCTCCCGGACTGGGGCACGAACCCGTGTCCCCTGCATCGGCAGGCGGACTCTCAACCACTGTGCCACCAGGGAAGCCCTCACTATCTTTTTGTTGTTAATTTCTACAATTATTGTATTGTGGTCAGCTATCAGATTGGGCTTTCAAATGGTCCCAAATAATGTAAAGGAAGTAGAGCATATATAAAAGTCACATATCGTTTTTGCGGGAAGTCATCATGAAGATGATAATGGAAATATTAAACCCATAAACTGATCATCTGTAAAATACACAGGGAATTGGCAAATTAAATCAGTTTTTTTGATAACAAAAATGAATCTGTTCACTGTAAAAATGAGGGATCTTTCTAGATGTTTATTAAAACAGAAAGAGATAGACTAAAATACACTTAGTTCAGAAAACTTGATTAGGTTTATCTTTCATGCATAGCAAGGTATTTGGTGGAAAGCAGTGAAGTTAAGTGTGGGGAAAGAACAGTTAAAATGAAACTAAGAGAAAGTAAAATCCATTAATTTCCAGGAATTTATAGTTGATTAGATGGTCGTTCTGGGTATTTATTGCTGTGTAGTGAACCACCCTAACACTTAATAGCTTAAGGGGCAACCATTTTATTATATCACATGATTTTGTGGGTCAGGAATTAAGGCAGGGGATGACTGTGTAATTTTCCACCTCCATGTGTGATTCAGTGAGGTTACTTGGTGGTATTCAGCTTGTGATGGGTTGGTCTGGAGCCTCCAAGAAGGCTTCACTCACTAGTCAGGCACACTGGCAGACATATCTAGAAGGTAGAATTCAACTGGCACTGTCTACCAGAGTGCCTACATGTGGTCTTTCCAGCAAGGCATCCTCAGGGTAGTTGGCCATTGGCATGGTGGGGTGGGGCTCCCAAGAGTCTATTCCAAGAAATGCAGGTGGACATTGTAAAACTTCTTGTGATCTAGTCTCAGAGTTCCCAGTGCATCACTTTCACCACATCCTGTTAGTCAAGCAAGTCAGCCAAGATTCAAGGGGAGGAGAATTGGACGATACCTCTCAAAGGTAGGAAGAGTAAAGAATGGGTGGCCATCTTTATCACTGGAAATAATTAGCAAGAAAGCATTTGCATGACTTCTGAAAACACTTGCAAGAGCCCACAGGGCAGCTTAGGGTCATAATTTGCTGAGAGAATGTGTAGTCAAGGAGTGATCCAAGTAAAATGCCACCAAAGGAGTTTTGGAAAGGTCCTTGTTCCTCAGGCTGTGTGTTAGAGTGCATCTATGAGTCTTTATGCTTCTGGGTACAGTCCTTAGTCTTTGAAGGGTTTATAATTCATGGTGGAGCCACTCCCAAATGGATTTCACTGAAATAATTATAGAGCATTTATGATTTTCCACACTCATCGCCTATTATCCTTGGGAAGCACTTTGGGAACTCACAAAATGAAACCAGCTGTTGTTTTACTTGTCAGTGTTAAGTGTTACTTGGCTAGAGCAGTTGGCCACTGACTATTTTCATGCCTATGTTACCAACAAATTTAAGAGGCTGCTGGCAGTAGCATTAGCCAGAAACCACATGGGCTTATGGAGACTATTACTGAACAGACCCAGCAAGAGGAGAGTGTCCATTAACTGTAGCATACAATAGGTTATAAGGGGACATGCCCTTGTTCAAACAAGCCATCTTCCACCATCACCAGTTGGGCCATGGTTTCTGTTGAGAAGAGCTTCAGGAAGGTACCTCCCAGAAAGTGGTAGCTCCAGGAAGCTGGCATTTGCTCCCCAGCTTCACTTCTCTCATTCCCATTCCTATTGCTACCACCACACTCAGCCTCCAATGAATCATATTCCCTCTTTATAGGTCCCGTCTTTTCCTTCTGTATTCTTCAGGTCAGCCAAGACAGGTAAACATCATCTAAAATAACGTTATTAAAGAGTATAAGGTGGGCTTCCCTGGTGGTGCAGTGGTTGAGAATCCACTCACCACCACAAGGGACACGGATTTGCGCCCTGGTCCAGGAAGATCCCACATGTCGCGGAGCAGCTAAGCCTGTGCACCACAACTACTGAGCTTGCGTTCTAGAGCCCACGTGCCACAACTACTGAGCCCGCGCCCATAGAGCCCGTGCTCTGCAACAAGAGAAGCCACTGCAGTGAGAAGCCCGTGCACCACAACAAAGAGTAGACCCTGCTCACCACAACTAGAGAAAGCCCAGGCTCAGCAACGAAGACCCAGCACAGCCAAAAAATTAAAAAAAAAAAGATGTAAAGCAAGAAGAAATCATCTTGGAAAATATGATTTATGTAACAGAACCCAAGTTCAAACGCACAGGATAACTAGTCTAGCCCCAGAAGGCTGGGTTCAAGCTCCAACTTGGTGTTTTCTTTATCTTCTAACTCGTTTTTCTGATTTTCAGGAAATGTACTTAAGTGTTACTTTATTAGGTTCTCTAGATGAATGGAAAAGACACATTAATGCTGAAAACTCTTCCCCCTTGATTTGACTTTAACCCCCATGTTATTTGTGGGTCTTTCACCCATTGCTTTGTTCATGGCCAGTTGGCAGGGCCAGTTGTCTGGAGAAGCCAGACATAGCAGCCCCAGGCTGCTAACTCAATCTGGCTTTTAATTCTTCTGTGACTTACTAAGGAGATATCTTCCCTGGTCCCCAGAATGTCGTGGGTACACTGCGTTTAGCATGGTCATTGGAAATGGAGACTCCAAAGTCAGTTTACCTTTCTACCTGACTTTTGCTATATGACTTCTGAGCCTTAACTTCTCATCTGTAAAATGGAAATAATAATAATACATACTTCACAGGGTTGTGAGTACTAAGAAAATAGTTAGGTATAGGGTGCTTTAGAACAGTTCTTGCTACAAATTCTCAAAAAAGAATTATTTGTGATGATGATAATCACGCTTACAGAGGGCCAGAGTTTTTTTTTTTTAAACAACTTTTTATTGAAGTATAGTTGATCTACAATGTTGTATTAGTTTCAAGTGTACAGCAAAGTGGTTCAGTTATACATATATATATGTAAATTCTTTTTCAGATTCTTTCCATTATAGGTTATTACAACATATTAGCTAGAGTTTTCTGTGCTATACAGTAGGTCCTTGTTTATCTATTTTAGGTACAGTGGTGTGTATCTGCTAGTCCCCAGCTCCTAATTTATCCCTCCTCGCCTTCCATTTTGGTAACCATAAGTTTGTTTTCTATGTCTGTGAGTCTATTTCTGTTTTGTCAATAAGTTCATTTGTATCTTTTTTTTTTTTTTGCGGTACGTGGGCCTCTCACTGTTGTGGCCTCTCCCGTTGCGGAGCACAGGCTCCGGACGCGCAGGCTCAGCAGCCATGACTCACGGGCCCAGCCGCTCCACGGCATGTGGGATCTTCCCGGGCTGGGGCACGAACCCATGTCCCCTACGTCGGCAGGCGGACTCTCAACCACTGTGCCACCAGGGAAGCCCTGTATCACTTTTTTAGATTACACATATAAGTGATATCACATGATATTTGTCTTTCTCTGTCTGACTTACTTCACTTAGGGTGGTAATCTCTAGGTTCATCCATGTTGCTGCAAATGGCATTATTTCATTCTTTTTATGGCTGAGTAATATTCCATTGCATATATGTACTGCATCTTCTTTATCCATTCATCTGTTGATGGACATTTAGGTTGCTTCAGTCTTGGCTATTGTAAACAGTGCTGCTATGAACACTGGGGTGCATGTATCTTTTTGAATGCAAGTTTTTGTTAGGGGCAGAGGTTTCATTCCTCCAGAGAACAGCCATAGCTCCTCAGATGTAGACAGCTGGGGAAGGGGCAGTTTCAAATAGTGTATCAAAAATTCTCTGTGCTGTAAGGGGAGTGGGAAGTGGACGGTGAGGGGTGGGGAGAAGGAAGCTAACATTTAGAGAGTGCCTACTTTGTGCTCAGCCTTATGAGTTTTGTATGTATTATTTATGGAATTGTCTCAGCAACAGCATGAGGTACTATGTACAACTCTCCTCTCTTTATAGTTGTAGGAACTGAGACACAGAAAGTTTGAGTAACTTGCACAGAACAACAACAACAAAACTTAGAAAAGTAATGTTCCTGGCTGATCTTAACCAGTATTTTCTTTTTAAAGTTGAAGTTAGACTCTGTCAATGACATTTTTAGGCAAATAAATGGTGAACTTTAAATAAAAAGACATATGAGGACCCATCTTTTTAAAGCTGTAACTATACTCCAAATACTATTCACTAAAAAAGAAATCTATTTACATTGTATTCTGTGTTACGATGTGCTGTGCTGTGCTCTCCCATGCTATGTTATGCTATTCTGGTCTGTTCATTCATTTATTCACCCCCCAGATATTAACTGAGTGACCTTAGTAGGGCGGGTACTATCCCAGGTGTGATGGACTCATTATTGTATTAATCAATGTGATAAATAGAATAATGGCATCCCCTCCTCAACCCACAAATGTTACCTTACTTGGAAAAGTGTCTTTTCAGGTGTGATTAAGTTAAGGATCTTGAGATAGGGAGATTATTCTGGATTATCTATGTGGGCCCAGTGTAGTCATGAGTATTTATAAGAGGAAAGGAGGAGGGTCAGAGCCACAAGGGAGATGTAACGATGGGAGCACAGGGTGGAGTGATGTGCTTTGGAGATGAAGGGAGGGTCCACTAGCTAAGGAATGGAGGTGGCCTCTAGAATCTTGTAGAGCAAGGAAACAGATTCTGCTTTAGTACTTTCAGAATAACACAATCCTGCCTCAACCTTGATTTTAGTCCCATAAGACTCCTTTTGGATTCCTGACCTCCAGTATTGCCAGAGGATAAATTTGTGTTATTTTATGCCCTTAATTTAATTTGTAATTTGTTACAGCAACAATAGGAAACAAACACAGAAGAGTTAGAGTATGATGTGGTAACAAACAACTTCCAAATCTCATTGACTTATCACAGCAAAGGCTTATTTCTTATTCACATTACTAGTCCAGTGAGGGCCAGATGGGGGCTCTGTTCACTGTTGTCAGCCAGGAGCCCAGGCTGATGGAGGAACCATCATAACGCATGCTTCCATGACCACTTCATCTTTACATGGCAAGTAGTTCATAAACCTTCCTCCAGGAAGAGACGGAGTACCGTGCTTCACATTTCACTGACCAAAACAAATCACATGGCGGCGCCAAAGTTCAGTTGGAGAGGGGACATATACTCCTACACATGGAGAAGGAAGGAAACCGAAAATGGGGGACCAGTCCTGGAGACTCCTCCAACAAGGGAAAAGAGCCTATTCTCTTGGTCCCTGTTCTTATGGAGTTTATGTTCTGTGAAAGATGGAGACTGACAAAAAAAAAATAGAAACAAAACCCTACTAGAAAACAAATGGGATCAATTTCAGAACTTGATAAATGTTATGGAGAGAATAAAACAGGGTGATGTGATAGAGTGATGGGGTGGCTCCATTTGATTGGTGGTCAGGGAAGAACTCTCTGAGAAAGTGGCATCTGAATTGGGAGATGAATGACAAGAGCCAACCATGAGATGATCCTGAGACAGAGTGCTTCAGAGGGATCTGCACTTAAGAAATACAGAAATCTTGGGGAAAGATATTTCCTTTCAATCTGTTTCTACAGGACTGAACAAGTGTTCATGACTGGAGGAAAATTGACGGTGCACAATGGCTCTTCGACTGATGAAGATTCCGTTACAAAATTTCAATAAACCAGAATTTTGTATGAAACAGAATGCCCATCTCATCACAGGACCCTAGGACCCTTGGATTTGGACTGGTTTCCAAAAGACTGGTTAATGCTCTCCTGGAAATGACAAGGAGGAAAATCTTTGAAACAGCAGTCAGGGGACTCAGCAGAGAATGGCTGAGCAAAGGAAGTTGCTGCAGTGCTTGATTTGAACTATTTTGCTGCATGACTCATTCAAAACACCCAAGGTTTTGGTGAGGGAAAGTGTCAGGCAATGTGGAGAAGAACAGTGCACAGAACCTCTATGATAAACTAACTGGCAGGAAAGGTTGTCAAAACATCCAAACTGTGAGCAAAAGTTCAGAAGCTTCTGTTCGGGACACACCCAGAAAAATAAAGAGCTCTGGATCTTGTTGGGTGGAGTTGGGATAAAAAAGGATCACAACCTCTGAGCGGAAAAACATCCATAGAGAGCTGCAAAACCTGGGAGAAGGAGAGATAGAGAGGTAAAGTTCCTTCTTTGAAGAACAGAGCAAGAACAGTCCATCAGAAGGTACCTGGGGCAAGGACAGGATACCTGACAACATTGAGCCTCCAGAAAAGTCCATCTCCTTCTACTCATCTGGTCCATGCTCTGCTCCTGGCCACTGGGAGCCTGCCTCTCCTTCAGGTGCCTTCTCCTCCATGGAGAACCTTTGGTACAGCTGGAAACCTGCCCTGTCCTTCATCTGCCAATAGCAGACAGCAGAGGGCTGAACCCTGCCTATTTATCCTTGACAAATCTAAACATTCTCCTTTCAACCCTCATTGACAGGTGGAAGAATTCATTCTGGAGTAGGGAAAAGAGGATGGGACTTGTCATTAGGGAATATGGATTTAAATCTTGGCTTCTCTTAGACTGAAATTTTTGACAGAGTTTCAATAAAACAGGATTTTTTTTGAAGTGAAATGCAATTCTCCCCACCATGTAACCTTACTTAGAATGACCTTCTGGTCTACCTGGCAAATTTCCAACTTGTCAGTGGCCTAGAGCCAGAGTTTCTGCCTCTGTGACCCTTTCCTGGTCACAGAAGACCCTGTTTTCTGCTTCATGGTTGACGCTGGTAATATCCATCCTCTTAAGAGCAAATTTTCCCCTTAGCTACATGGCAAGCCTTGCCCTGAGCCTTCAATGAGATAGTCATGTTAGGTAACAACTCTGTAAGCCTAATTGTTGAACAATAAACACATAGTTTTGGGGTAGCAGATTAAAAATAGGCTAGGGTTGTTACTTAATACTGAACCTCAAATTCCAAGCAATTGCTAGGGTATGTGTGTTGGATAGTATGCAGAGTTTTGGCAAGCAGCATTAAGCACTCACATGTTGTGTCCTGCATCACATACCCTTGGCCCATCTCTGATTTCATCCATAGTTTCAGTGGATAGTTCTAGATAAGCTTGAAATGTCCCACCACAAACCCAGACTTTCTCTGGCGTCTTGGCATCTTGCCCAGTCAACATGAAAACACAGTCCTGAAGTGTTCGGAAACCAGAGCTCCCATACACAGGCCTCAATTAAACGGGGGAGGAGGCCAAGTCTGGGGGCCTTTGGTAGGTGAATCGGGAGGTCCTGGCAGAATCTGTAACAAAATATCATAAACTAGGTGAATTAAAGCAATAGAAGTTTATTGTCTCAGTTCTGGAGGCTCAAGTACAAAATTAAGGTGTTGGCAGGGCCATACTCTCTCTGACAGCTCTAGGGGAGAAGCAGTCCTCATTTTGAGGGCTTGGGCAGGTCACTTTACCTCCCCGAGCCTCAGTTTGTGCTTTTATAATTAAGCATAATCCTATCTTCTATGTCTGGAAACTCATGAGTTTCACACATAACACTTATTAGAAAGCTTTTAGCATGACCTTTGAACATAGTAGGAGCTTTACAAATGGTAGCTCTAATCATTTATTGTTATTTATTTTTGCTTAATAATTATATTATTTATCATTGGATTTTATTATTTAATTATTATCATTTACTATTATCAGTTAATAGGTCAGTTTAGCCCCTAGACCAACAGGAATAAGCCAAGTTTGGTAATGGAGGACAAAAGAATCTTATGGAGTCTATCAGTTAACTATCCCCACAACAGTGCTGCATAACAAACCATCTCAATACCCAGTGGCGAAGGCAGCAGTCATTTGTTTTCCATGGATCTGCGGGCAGCTGACCCTGGCTGAGCTCTGTTTCTAGTGTCTCTCCTCCTTGTATTGGCACCAGCAGGTTGACTCTTCTGGGACCAGGGTTGGCCTGTGATTTCACGCTCACAGTCTCTTAAATAAGAATTGTAGTAGGCAATTACACAGCTACTTTTTTTGCAGTCCCCAGCTGGAAAAACTTGTTCCTATTCTGATGCAGGACTGTGAATATCTGACTTGGGAAGGCATATCTGTTACAGGCTTTTGTGGCTTTGCTTTTACAAGAAAAGTTAAACCTTGTTTTGGCTAGGTAAGTCTTGAAAAGACCTTGATGGGTCTTGAAACCCTGTTTTCTAATGTTTTCTTGACCATTCTTGAAGACTCTTTGAGTTGCTATAAAATTTGAGTTTTCACATCTTGAATGACTTGCATAACTTCTATCAGCCAGAGTGGATAGAAATTGCTCAGGAGAATACTTATCAATGGAAGAAAGGGAGATAAGAAAGTAAACAACACATAGGACAAAACACATACAACTCTGGATATCAAGAGCATGTGCTCATTGGCTGAGAGATCTCACAGTATGGGACACTAACAACCGTTGGCCAGGAGCTTCAGTAGGATCTGTGTCATGTCACTTCATTGGCTGAGAGCAATGGTTAGCATTCAGATTGAGAAACAAACAGTGTGCCGTACTGGACTGAATTTTTTATTATACACGCTCATATATGTGTATATATATATATATACATACATATATGTAATGTAAACATATGTCTATGTAAATACATTTTAAAATGTCCACTTTTCTAATACATTACAAACTTTTTCAGAAAAGAAATTATTTCAAAGATAAATAGCATTTTAACAAATGATCAGGGTAGGTGTGTATAGCTTTTCTCCCCTTAGGATACTGCAGTTTTGCATTTTCAACTGTCTTGTCACTAATCCTAAATTCTTGATTACCGTGCTGTCAGCTCAAGAGGAAAACTAGAAGATAAGCTTGTAAAAACACCCAGACAAGAAGCATTTTAAGTAGGGCAAGTGAGCTGGGTTGTAACAAATCTGGAGCAAAATAAGAAAGAATGGACACCCTCACTTTACGGTTGAGATGACTTTGAAGGAGGGAGATTTAAAGGGAAACAGCAATGGTTATGCCTTTTCTGATTTAGACAGATCCGCACAGGAAGTACCATGTGTGACAGTAAATGCAAATGTGCTTCTGTCCCTTCTACAAAATCTCTTCTGTTTTCATTTATTTTTGTTTACTTATCGGTTAAAAACAATCATGTCAGAAAGCTATGGAAACAATATAAAATGAAAGTAATTAGTGAACATGCTGCAAACAACTGTTTAGATTCTTTCCTTCCAATTCAATTACTATTAGACTCCTCTTTTTTGATAGAGTTCAAATGTGAACTAGTACGTATATTTTTGTTGGCTAATAGTCGGAGAGTAATGGAAAGGAATTTGGGAAGTTGTCAGTAGGGGTTCCCTTCCCAACTCCTTTATAGTCCTGGCTCTGCTTCCATTTCCAAAGTAGTTTATACCCCTAGCTTAACTGAATACTGATTTTAAAATCCACACACTTCTCTCTATTCTTATAGTAAAGAGTCATTAGAAACATGGGCCAGTAGACTGACCCAGTGTAGCCATTCATACCATGAGATCTTCTTTTGCTTCCGGCACTTTGTAGCTATATGTGAGCTTTGTCACCCACAAGATGTGGACCATAGTCTAAGGAGTTTGGGCTGACAGCATCCCCTGTGGGTGATCTCCTTTTATGTTTTGTTTTCCTTTGGTTTTAAAGTAAACATTATTTTGAAAAATTCTAACTACATCTTCATGGACTTAAGGAGGGAGGGTTCTGTGGTTACTAAGTCAGGAGAATGTGGAGGAATTCAGTGCACGGACTGGGAGACCTTGGCCTTCCATGTTCCTGGCTTAGAGGAGGGGGGTTGGGACAGACAAAGGAGCAGAGCTTTGCAGGGAGGGGGTGGTAATGGGGAGAACCCAGTGTCCTGATCCTTCCTCACCTGAAGGTTCCTCTCCTGGTTGGTATTTATTTTAATGATGATCACTTAATATTGGTTAAAAAGGCATTCTTCAGATCCCTTTCCTATAGCTGGTTTGCATGGAAATATAAGGCAGATTCTGATATCTTTGTACTGGAGTAGATACATTCAGGCTTACTGAGGCAAGTTGCAGTTACTTTACAGGAATCATATTTGCAAAGTTGCCTGTTAAAAACTCTTCATTCATTCTGTATCTGGCTATGCTTTACTTCATATATGCTGACAAAGTACAATATTAAAAAGTTAAAAACACAGTGGCTATAAAAATATATAGTAAGCATATATAAAAGATTTAACTAATCAATGAGGGTACCAGCAGGGTGATAAAGCAGCTACAAAGACAGCTATGAGAAACTGATACCTATCCTGATCTTTCTTTCTCTCTTCCCTCCCTCCCTCCCTCTTTCTCTCTCTCACGCGGGCCTCTCACCGTCGTGGCCTCTCCTGCCGCGGAGCACAGGCTCCGGACGTGCAGGCTTAGCGGCCATGGCTCACGGGCCCGGCTGCTCCGCGGCATGTGGGATCTTCCCGGACCGGAGCACGAACCCCTGTCCCCTGCACCGGCAGGCGGACTCTCAACCACTTCACCACCGGGGAAGCCCTCTCTCTTTCTTTCATCTCCATATCTTACATATGTCTGAGTGGGACAGGATCACTGGGATAGGATGTCCGGCAGGGCAATATGCGGCACATTGTGAGACTATGGTCTCTGCCATACAGCAATTATCATCGACTGATCTACGAGTTAACATCTAACTTTACCCAGTCTGGGGCTTTATCATAGAAAACGAGAGTCAAAGTTACCTGTCCTAGAGCAGGGGTCAGGACAGCAAACACCCTGCCTGCAGGCTGTTCTCTGTAGTCTAGGGTCACAGCCACGCCTTTCCATTTAGCATAGCCTATGGCTGTTTTCGCACTACTGTGGCAGATTGAATAGTTGTGACAGAAACCATATGGTCTTCAAAGCTGAAAACATTTACTATTTGGCCCTTTATTGAAAGTTTCCAGCCCCAGGTCTAGAGGCTGAGGCCAATGACCCTTTCATAGGCCTGATAGGAAATGCTCTAGAATGACCCTGAAGCCTTGATTTAAAGGTGTGGATTTTTCTCAACAGCATTATGCATATGTGCATAGTTGTATGTTTTACCTTAAAAAAACTAAACTACCAAACGTATTAATTTTCACAATAAATAGAACTGAACAGAGTTTGGGCTAATTCCTATTGCTCTTCAGCAGTGACTTGCTCCAGGAGATCTTCTCTGATCCTGAGTCTCACCCTATCCCTCTGCCCAGCCCTGTCCCTAAGGCTGGATCAGGCACTTGCTGGCTCTGGTGGGCTCCCAGTGTCTGTCTTAGCACCATCACTCTTTTTTTTTTTTTTTTTTTTGCGGTACGTGGGGTACGTGGGCCTCTCACTGCTGTGGCCTCTCCCGTTGCGGAGCACAGGCTCCGGATGCGCAGGCTCAGCGGCCATGGCTCACGGGCGCAGCTGCTCCGCGGCATGTGGGATCTTCCCGGACCGGGGCACGAACCCGTGTCCCCTGCATCGGCAGGCGGACTCTCAACCACTGCACCACCAGGGAAGCCCTAGCACCATCACTCTTTTAATTAAAAAAATTTTTTTTACTTATTTATATTTGGCTGCATTGGGTCTTCACTGCTGTGCACGGGTTTTCTCTAGTTGTGGCTTGCGGGCTCTAGAGTGCAGGCTCAGTAGTTGTGGCGCACAGGCTTAGTTGCTCCGCGGCATGTGGGATCTTCTCGGACCAGGGCTCGAACCCGTGTTCCCTGCATTGGCAGGCGGATTCTTAACCGCTGCGCCACCAGGGAAACCCAGCACCATCACTCTTCATCTGTTATCTGTGTGCCCCTCAGAACTGGCTACATAACTTACAGGGGTCAGTGCAAATTAAGAAAGCAGGGCCCTTGTTCAAAGATTATGAGTTTCTGTACAGCAACACTAGGGCAATAAACTGAGTGCAGTGTGTGACTGCCCAGTTCATACACCCGTGATGCTGCCCTGGCTCCACTCACTGGAATTTGATCTCCCTGACCTGTTCACCTTTGCATCCTAAGCACGCAGAATACCTGACACATAGTAGGCACTGGACAAATGTATTTGTAGAATGTTATTCATTATCAACATGTTCTGTAAAAACAAAAAGACTTTGATGATTTTATTTTTGAAAATTCTATTGATTTTCAAAGCCATATTTATTGCATAAAATAATTATATGCACATATTCAAATGTAGGAGCAGGCTTTATTGTGCATTTAGTATATTACACGAGTGTTCACTTTTCTTCATCCTTTTTTCTTTCTGCTCCTCAGAGTGAATAATTTCAACTGTCCTATCTTAAAGTTGGCTGCTTCTTTCTTCTGCCTGCTCAGACCTGCCATCTGAACCCCTCAACTGGCTATTGCTATTCTGGGTGAAACGGGATCTTCCTCCCCTGACAATGCTTCTGGCCATGTCCCCCGTGTCTTCACAGGTCACAGTCTTCTGAGCCTCTTTGCTGGATATAGCCACTTCTTCTGGATCCCTTTGTCTAGGCCTGCTAACTGTGCTGCCCCTGCACATCCCAGGCTGCCATCTGGTTCCTCCCCTGCTTCTCCCAGAAGCTACCTCTCCTCCTGGTACAGACACTCAATTGAATGGTATTCTGTGGAGAGGACGGAAAGAAGATCTGACTTCCTTAGGTTAAATTTGTTAGGGGAGTATCAAAGTGGTGTGCCTCATGTCTCAATGTCTTGGCACACTTGGTGGAATGGCATTTGTGGAGTTTACTTTTTTTGACTTTCGCTCCACACCCACACACTCACACACCCATATAAAATTCAGACACAGATTAAGGTTTGGAGACATATCTTTGTAACACAATGCTAGGCTTTTCTGCCAGCTCAAGGTTGTCTTATGGGATTCCTTTCCCATAAAACTCTGTAGGCCTTCATGGAATAGACTTTTCTGGAAGGCGTGTTTATCAGGCAGGTTCAGACAGTTCTCTCCCCGCACGAAACATGCTGACTCTACCTGCCCTGTTGCCCTATTCACCTCAGCTTCCTGAATAACTAAAGACATACCTTGTTTTCCCTTCATTTCCATTGAACTATTCAGATCCTCTGGGAGAATCAATGACTCATTCAGTACAATGGAGAGCCTGTTTATATTGTAATTAACCAAATTTATTTAACATGTTTTACGTATTCAAGGTTTCAGATAGTTTGTCATGTTTGCTCTGAGTCCATATTTAGGAACACAGTATAGCTGTATATGCATATTTGTCATGTTCTGACTGGTCATATTGGCCAGAATAAGAGGGAACAGCAGATCGTGTTTAGGCAAAGATTCGGTTCCAGGCCATCACCCACACGGTTGCAGGAAAAAACCAAACAAACCATAAATAAGTACAAATGGGTTGTGAGTTTTAATTCATGATGATTAATGCACAAAGTTTATATTTGAAAAGTAAAATATACCTCATATCAAAAAATAAACTTTAGCTGAAACCTCTGATGGGATTTTTCAAAAGACTTTTGAAAAGTTAATTCCATCTTAAAAGCCAGCACCATAAATGGCATTTATACAGCATTTACCATGTGTCAGGCACTGCTTTAAGTGTACCACAGACATAAACTCATTGAACCCACAGCCCTATGGTGTAGGCACTTTTAGGTATTATATCCTACTTCACATCTAGACAGGGTTTTCCTGCTCTTTTGCAAATATACGCCCCTGTTTACAGAAATGGGCCATGATGCTTATTTTGCGTTAGAATGTGTGTATCATTTCAGACTACATCTGCGGGTCATCGTGATTTTTCCCATCAACAACAGCAAATTAATACAATTTTCCTCTAACAATAGTTCTCATAAGTCTCTTAGCAGGTTTAAAAGGTTTAAAAAATAATTTTATGTTTGTCTTAGAGAAGAGCAAATGTAAGGATAATCTATCATTTTGTCAGGTTAACTGGTCTAATGAAGACAGTTGACATAAATTAAATAAGCAGGTGGAAAGACATGAATTAGTTAACCCTCTCAAAAACTGTTCATGTACACTAACCAGTTGAAAGACACTAGCCATCCCATATATGCATACATTATTCACACGTATTATTCATTACATGTAGTTAATGTCATGCATATGCCCTGAATTTTCTGGTTTGCTAACTATTCTGCCCACATAAACAGATTGCTGATTGTCAAACCACATGTCCTGGTTGCTGTTTCAGAAGCTACCATCACTAGATGATAGAAAAAGGTCCATAAACACTGTTGGGTGTCAGTGTAATTGAGGCAAACTAGAATTCCCCCCCCGCCCCCACCGCCGACAATCAGTAAGTAGTACTAATTTTTTAAAAACGTGAAACATGAATCAAAATCTCTTTTGAAGCCTAAACCAGAATATGCAAAATAGTTCGGGTTAGTGTTTCTAAAAGGAAGTTACATGCTTCATGTTCCTAAAGTTTTTTGCAAGTTCAGGCAGCACATACCGGGTTGCTTTTATTTTTAAAAGAAAATTTGGCCCTTTTTGAAGATTCACTCGTTATCACTTTTATCATCGTTTCGGAAGGCAAATATTTTTGTTTGGCAATTCCACAAGGATGCCTTCTGCAAGATAAAAAATTAAGGTGCCACAAGGAGCAAAAACGCACACAGGACCAGATGCATGCTACAGGCCACTGGGCACGTACATTTTCATCTCTGTTGACCTGGTAAGCCTAGTAGTATAAATACACGTTTACCCCTTTAGATATTAGCCAGAGTAGAAAGCAAACGGTGGGTGTAGGGGAGCTGGGTGGAGGTGGGTCTGAGTTCTGACTCTACTGGAGCATCAGCCTTGTCCCCTGCATGTGACTCAACAACCCACAACTAGCGGAGAGGAGGAGAGGTGGGGACCCGCGAGTCACACCCTCATGGACTTTCCCCTAGAGTAGGTCTTTTCAATAATTCTACACTAGTAGGTGGAGACGGTCATTGCTAAGCCATCATGCAATCCTTGCTTTTGGAAGCAGGGAGCCTGTGAACCACGCGCTGAATAGTAACAAACGCAGAACAGTTCCAAGAGCCAGGCACTATTTTAAGTGCCTTACGTGTACTCATCCTTGACAACAAGCTCTTAAGGTAGGGACCGTTTTCATTATCTTTATTTTTTATTAAAAAATTTTTTTTTCTATTTTTTTTGAATTTTATTTTGTTAATTTTTTTATACAGCAGGTTCTTATTAGTAATCTGTTATATACATGTTAGTGTATATGTGTCAATCCCAACCCCTCAAATCATCATCTTTATTTTACAGGTCAGAAAATGGAACCATCTGAGGCAAAATAACTTGCCTGAGGTGATGCAGCCATGGTGACAGAGCTGGATTTGAACACAGAAGTCTGATAAACCTCCTACCATGTGTCTCTCCCAGAGAAGGCAGCCAAATCATGATGCTTCTCTGGACTTCCTCCACCACCTGCTGGGGTACAGGTCCCAGAGTGCTTCCTTAGAGTTGAACCAAGAGCCCTGACAGCGACTTTAATGGTTGTTAGTGGGACTGAATGAAAGGATGTCTATTGGATGTTTGCACAGAGTTGCTGCTCAGTGAAAAAGAAAAAGAGAAAAAAGTTCTTGAGCTACAGTGAGACACCCAAAGAAATGTTAAACAAAATTCATGATTTGTTTAAATTCTGTAGCAAAACTGGAAGTTTCCAAAACTAGAATTTCTTTGCCTCATTAAACTATGGCTTCCTTCTTTTTATTCTCCTCAGTATGAATTACCTTATGAGTTTTCTGATCCCTAAAGTAAAAAAAAAAAGATAACAGAAAACCAAAGAAGAAAGTGAAAATTCCTTGAAATCCTACCAATGAGAGGAAACATCTATGAAAATTTCACTCTCTATCCTCTATGGAGTTTTCCCTGTGTCTTTATATACGTATATACATATCTAGATGAAAGGTTGGGGGAAAATGGATAAGGCTATACAATCTTGTTTACCTGCATTTTACACTTCATGTAATGTGGACGTTTTGGCATGTCAATAGATCTAGTCCCACATCTTCATTTTTAATCATTACAAACTGCTTCACTGTGTGTATGTTTCATAATTAAACGTTCCTCTATTGAATGACACTGATTATTTGCTTTATTGCTACAATAAACAAGCCTGGATGATTAAAAGCACATCTATTTCTTCTTTTTGATTACTTCCTGAGAATAAATTCCTAGAAATAGAATTCTTTGATCAAAGAGTGTGTCCATTTTTAAGGATTTTAATGTATTATGTCTATTTCCATTTCCCTCCCTCCCCCAACCCCTCGAAAATTGTACTTTTTTTTCTTTTTTTATTCTCGGTTTTGGTAAGAGAGTGTTTATTTTCCCACATAATTGTCAACAATGGGTTCAATAATATTGGGTATTCACTCGAATTTTTACCAATGCAATAACTAAAAAATAAAAAATAAGTAAAAATAATAAAATGGTATTTCATTATTTTAATGTGCATTTCCTTGTTTACTACTAAAGTTGCACTTTTCTTAGGTCTGTTTACTAGTCACTTGTATTTCCTCCTTTGGGAAGTGACTGATCATGCCCATTTTCCCTTTTTCTTTTCTTTTTGGCTATATCTGTTTTTTATATATTAAGAACATGAACTTTGTCACAGATGTTAAAGCTGTTTTTCCTGTGTGTTGTCTTTGAATTTATTTATGACGTTTCTAACCATACAAACATTTAGAATATGTCAATTTTTCTCTTTAGTTTCTACAGTTGATCTCAAGATCTTTTCCACATTAGGATTATAAAAGCATTCACCTATATTAATTTTACCTTAAATTTTTGAATCTACCTGGAACTTATTTTGGTATATGACATAAAGAACTGACCTAGCTAGTCAAATTATTTGTTCACTAATTAATCCATATTTGCTTTGGAAATGTTTAGTATTTTTAGTGGGGAGAGAAAAACCAAGACATTATACTTGTTGGGTGAAACTGAAGTCCAGCTCCATAAGAACCACAAGCTGTCTTCCTGGTAGCAGTGCTTAATTCTTGGACTGTCCATCAGTGGCCTTATCAGCTTTGTCATGAATGCCACCTTTATCTGAGATCTGGATAAGTTTTCTTCTTTGATCAAAGCCTTGGGAAGGGCTTCCCTGGTGGTGCAGTGGTTGAGAGTCCGCCTGCCGATGCAGGGGACACGGGTTCGTGCCCCAATCCGGGAAGATCCCACATGCCGCGGAGCGGCTGGGTCCGTGAGCCATGGCCGCTGAGCCTGCGCGTCCGGAGCCTGTGCTCCGCAACGGGAGAGGCCACAACAGTGAGAGGCCCGCGTACCACACACACACACAAAAAAGCCTTGGGAATATCATGCTCCATCTAACAAGTAAATCGACAAGTTCTTGGCACCAGTGAAAAAATGAAGGGAGCAGAAAAGCTTTCTTCTGAAAGAAAGCAGCAACCAAACAAATAACTGGCCCAACACAAGTTGAAAAGCCTTCTAGGAGCGACAGCCAATGTGAGGATTAGAGTGATGGGAGCGTCTCTGTGTCACATCACTGCACCCACCTCATTAACTGTCGTGGCCGCTAGGTGGGTGGATCTCAGCTTGCCTCACAGCCTGTATTAAGTTTAGGACATCTGGAAACATCAAACATGGAAGGAGATCACACAAACCCCTGCCTGATGTGATGGAGTGGTAGCCCTTTTTGTCAGGAAACTCTCTCTTATATCTAGCTGACTTAGGCTCTTTGAATTTAGTTGGGTTCCCTCTGAAAACTGGTGCCCACGGCTTGCTTTTCTCTGCACTGTGAGCTGTAAGCTATCAGACGTTGTCCTCCAAGCTTCTCTTCTTTCACAAGCAAAGCTTGGATGAAGTGACCTCATGATCTGAACCAATTAGAAAAATGAACATGAGAGGGAAAAACAGGGTACAGCATCAGATTTTCCAGAGGTCCTGACAAAAATCTTTTCTTTCTTTTCAAATTGGAGGATAATTAAAAATGTAGAATGTGCCATATTTTTTCTTGTCTCTGTTTAAAAGAGGACCTTGCTGATTAATTAAATTTTATTCTAAATTCCACTTGCAAAAGAATGTGTATTTATCTCTACTTGGTATTTATTTATGCAGCTATTAATTCAATCCATTTTTATTGAACACATACTATGTGAAAGGACTAAAACTAGTATTTGAGTTTCTGCCAGGTACTGTGCTAGGTGATCTTAAGATACTTCCTCATTTAATCTGCACAAGAATTTTGTGAGAGAGGTATTATTATACCCATATGACATGTGCAGAAACCAAGGCCCAGAGAGGTTGTGCCTTATTTCAAGGACAGTCAGCAGGCACGTGTTGAACCTGGGATTAAATGCATATCTCTCTGGGTTCTTGGTCCATTTGTTCTTCCTATTCTAGAAGTGTTTCTTCTCCTTTTGAAAAGGATCTTTTTATTTCTCTCTAATTTAATTGCTTTACTGTTGGAGAACATGGCCTACGTGATACTTATTCTTTGGATTTGTTGAGGCCTCCTTTGTGGCCTAGCACATGGTCTGTTTCTATAAATATTCCATGTTTACTTGAAGAGATTGTATATTCTCTGCTGGTGCTGGGTTACATATATCCATTAGATCAAGCTTGTTAACTTGGCCATTTAAATCTTCTATATCTTTACTAAACTTTGGTCCGCTTGGTCTATCAGTCTCTGTTAGAAGATGTTCAAATCACCCACAGTGATGATATATTTGCCAAATTCTTTTTGCCATTCTCTTAGTTTTGGCTCTGCTGTTAGTTGTATAGAAACTCATGACTTTTGTATTTTCCTGATAGATTGTTCTAGTCATTATTATATGGGGTTCCAAATGATCTCTCTTAATGATTTTTCCTTTAGCTTCTATTTATCTAATCCAAACACTGATATACCAGCTTTGTTTTGGCTAGATATTTGCCTGATTATCTATCTATCACTTAACTATCATTATAGATAGATATAAAAAGAGGTGATAGAAAGAAAAAACATATACCTATATTATAAAATATATGTTTAGGTATTACATTTATATTATACGATATATATATTTTTTCTATCACCTCATTTTATGCCTTTCTGTGTAATTTTGTTTCAGGTATGCTTTTCGTAACCAGCACAGAAGTTTTGTTTTTAATGCATTCAGACAAATGTTGTCTTTTAATAGTGAGTTGCATTGTGAGCACTGCTGAACTGGAGTTACTTTTTGCTGCCTTATTTCACGTGCTTTCACATTCTTTTACTTTGTTCCTTCCCTGTGTCTGACAGACTGATAAACTTTCCTGTATTCCCTTTTCATTCATCTGCTGGTTTGGAAGCTGAAGTGGTTACCCTTAACATTTTAACATACATATTTAACAATATAGCATCTCACATTATGGCAAGTCTTGTGATGCTTCTACCCTCTGCCAGAGATCATAGAACCTCCATGTGCTGGACCAACTCGGTGACTGTTGGCCCATCTTGTTATTTTCTCTAGAGTTTTGGTTTTACCTTTTGCACCATCTCCATCCCCACGTCCATCCAGATGTCCGACCCTCAGTTCACCTCTCTCTCCGTTAATCTTTTGACTTCTCTCTCCCCATCTTGCCTACTGTTTTGCCAAGGCTCCATCTCTGCTCATCAGTTTGTACTTGTCTTCTGTTTCTTGTCCACAGACATGTTTGTCTTGTGTTAGAGTCTGGCGGTGACTTCTTTGTCCTACTTAAAAAACAAATCTATCACTGTTATATACTTGGAGTAGCAGGGGTGGGTCAGAACTTGAAGCTGCAGAGTTGTCCTGGCTGGAATACTCTAGCATAATTTTTAAAGTATCCTAAATAGGCCCTGGTCTTAGGAGGAGCCTTCTGATTGAAAAGTGCAAATCTCGTTGTTTGTTTTTCTTGTCTTTGAAAGACTCCCAATTCTCCAGTTCTTTATTTTTACCTATGACCAAGGGTTATTTACTATCAGTGTAGTCCTTAGCACATACTACACCTTTGTAAAAATTACAAGGTGCCCAGGTGGCTGCAGCCCCGCAGCAGGGCAGACTGCACTTCAGACCCTGCTCAACCCTACAAAGATTCCTTTGTGCAGTGTAGAACCCAGAACTCCCCATACAATGGCTCTGTTTACAGTAAACTTGCTAAGTGAATTATTAAGGGTTACTAATAGCTGGTGCTTATAAACTACAATTAGTACGTTGAAAGAACTTACTGATGGTACTTTCAGAATTCTTACCAAAAAGCCTGGTTGCTATACATTAATGCAGAGTTTTTCCTGTTCCTGTGTGAGTACTGATAGAATTCCCCTGGCATTCGGGCTCTGGTCAGATTAGTTTGATATTTCTTGCAGTAGATTATACTCTGTGTTTTAGGCAAGACTCTGGAGGGAGCCCAGATCTTTTTTTTTGAATTTATTTTATTTATTTATTTTTATACAGCAAATTCTTATTAGTTATCTATTTTATACATATTAGTGTATATATTGCCAATCCCAATCTCCCAGTTCATACCGCCTCCCCACGCTTTCCCTCCTTGGTGTCCATATGTTTATTCTCTATCTCAGTGTCTCTATTTCTGCCTTGCAAACCGGTTGGGGGGGAGCCCAGATCTTTTATCATAACTTTTTCCTCACTTTTTATACCCTAAATGTGAATCTAGGTAAAAGCATCAGAACAGCCTCATCTTTTAATGAAGGCTAATAGTAACAATCAATAATCAAGAGAATTGCAGAACACTAATAGGCATTAACAGAGGTGTACTGGCAAGTGTCAAACAATTGGCTTTCTGAAAAGAAAAAGCCATGATATGTAGTATTTGCGAATGTCTATAGTGTCGATACTTCCACTACCGCAGGCTTCAAGCTATCACTGTATTGATATCACTGAACATGAAGTTGGGAAGAAAGACATATAAAATTGTCTCCAGCACACCACTGGGTCACATAGTATGCATAGCACATAAAACAGGACATCAATATTCGCATTCCAATTATTAGTGACAATTTTGAAACTGGATTTTCAAAGTTCAAAGAATAATCAGTCCAAAAAAGTTTCCAGCAGGCAACGGCCACGAACTTGGAAGTCCTGTGCTGAGCATTGCCTTGTCCCAGACAGCCAACAGCTGCAGCAGAGGGCAGATCTGAGGGGCAGATGACAAAGCCTGACTGCAAATTCTTTTATCTGCAGCCTAAAACCATAAGTGGTTCCTACTCTAGGGATATTATCTTGAAGAGGATATCTAACTTGAATTTAGAAAATTGTAAGTGGTTTTCAAAGATCTTATTGTGGGTATTTGCGTATTTTCCGTCTTTCCTATGTGCAGCACCCCTTTTCCATGGGAATTTTGGTTATCTTACCTTCACCTGGTATTCATCTGCCTTTCCAGAACTGCTCTGTCAACCACATATGTGCCATTCTTATGGTTCATGTATTTGGTGTCACAGTCAGTCTTGTAATTTGGTGTAATGCTTTGTTGTCAATAGTATTTTGTGTTACTTAAAGTGGCAGACTTGGAATACATCATTTACTTCATTGAATTTTACATTTCTAGCAAAAACTTGGAGAAAGGTAAATGTGAAATCCTTTTTCCCACCCGTGCTTTCCTTTAGAATGTTTCACTTTTACTTGAAAGAGATGGGTAACTGGTAGACGCGCATTTAACTGAATACATTTGTGAACTCACGTTTTACAATTTTATCTTGGATATTTTAATAATTCTTTTGCACCATCTCTCTCCTTCTCCCTCCTCCCACTTTTTAAAAAAACAGGTTTCCATAGTGACTATGCTGGGGCTGGGTGATTGCAATGTTCCAGATTGAATTATGCTAAAATATAGCATATTTCCCTATGTTGCAATGTTCCAGATTGAATTATGCTAAAAATATAAATATGGAATTTGCCTTCAAGCAAAGGTAAACCACTTCCCCAGTAGCAATGTTTCTGTTTAGTTTTCAGTGTTGACAGATGACTCTCAGTTTCATCGATTCCATATATCACACTTCATAGGACACACATATTGGAACAAACATTAGAACCCAAGTCAACATTTTCCCAAATAATCGGTCTCAAAATGTTCATCTAGTGACTTTAATAGCTCAAGAAAGAAAAATGTGCTCCATGATCAAAAAAGTTTTGGAAAATGCAGCATACTCTATTTTCTCTTGACAATTTATAATACTTATTACCCATTAAGGTCAGTAGGATGGTAGTTAAAAGCAACAACTAACAAAGTCACACACACACACACACACACACACACACACACACACACAAACAGCATTTGCTTAACCCAATGTTACCAAATATTTTGAGAAGAGTCATTTTTCATCCCATATCTTTAAATACCCTTTGAAAGGATATTCTGTGGAATTCTAGTTTGGAAAATTTGCCCTAAATTCATCAACAAATTGTGACCATATACAGACCCTTGTAGGTTTTTTATTTTACTCATGTTGGGAATGTGCAGCATTTTTACACTGTTTAAGCAACAGGCCTTCCTTAAATGGAAAACACACAAGGAAATTCATTCTAAGATTGAATTATTCTTGGATTTATCCATGAACACTTCGGCAAATGTAG
This sequence comes from Monodon monoceros, assembly GCF_005190385.1. Lineage (NCBI taxonomy): Eukaryota > Metazoa > Chordata > Mammalia > Artiodactyla > Monodontidae > Monodon > Monodon monoceros. The sequence goes on along the minus strand of NW_021703782.1, from coordinate 31,251,726 downwards.
TTTAACATGAATATGACTATGTTTCACTAAATAAAAATTGAGAGCACTTTTGCCTCTTATAAAACGTTTTGCTTATATGCCAGAGGAGAAAGTTTTGCCTACATGTTTGTTTCATAATCTGTAAGAATTATGGCTATCTGCCAGCTAAGTCTTTCCTTTGTTATCAATGAAGTTGTTAGCATTGCAACTTTATATATGCATCTACATAGTGTTTTAAAGAAGATTTTGTTGAGCAGTTATAACTTGTGAATAAACAATTCACAAGCCTAGAAACATGAAAGGGCTGGATAGAAAGTTAATCAAAAGATTGCAGCCTGTAGAACAGTTAAAGCTAGAAGAAATATCACTTAATATAATGCTAAAGCAAAAGAAGGTGATTTAAAGAAAATTTTGATAGTACAGAAAAGTAGATAGAAAAAAATAAAATCTACCTGTAGTTATGACACCTAAACACATTGTCAATATTTTCAGGGTATTTCCTTTCAGTCTTTTTCTATGCATTAGTTTCTTTTTGTTTTGTTTTTAAACAGAATACAGAGGTATATTTACCATGAAGGTAATAAAGCTTTAAGTTCAGAGTCCCTCATTTGAAAAAAAAAACGAATAAAAAACCTTCCAAGACCTGAAGGGCACTAGACCATTGATGTTTAAAGTGATTATTGATATATATATGGATTGATATCTTCAAGTTTTATAACTTTTGATTTATTGTATATGTTCTTTCTTTCTAAATATTTTACCCTTTTTCTGCCTTCCCTGATTTTAATTGAACATTTTATATGATTCCAGTTTCTCTCCTCTCTAGCATATGAATTATACTTAAAAATTTTTTATTGGTTTTTCAAGAATTTTAATATACATTTTCAACTAATCTTAGTCTACTTTCAAAGAGCACTATATCACTTTATGGGTGGTATAGATATAACAGAGTATTTCCAATTATCCTCTTTCATCCCTTATAACATTTCTGTCATTCATTTCACTTACCCATAAGCTATAATCAACCAATACACTATTGCTATTATTATTTTGAACAAATTGTCATCTATTAGATCAATTAAGAGTATGAAAAATATAACGTTTTCTTATTTTCATTTATTTTTTTTGACACTTCTCCTTTCTTTATGTAGAACTGAGTTTCTGACCTATATAATTTTCCTTTTCCCTTAAGAACTTTGAACTTTTCTTGTAGACCAGGTTTGCTGGTGATGGAGTCCCTGTTTTTGTTTGACTGAAAAACTCTTTTATTTTCTTTTACTTTTGAAGGATACTTTCACTGTATATAGAATTCATGTTGGTGGGGTTTTTTTCAACACTAAATATTTTATTCCATTATTTTCTTGCTTGCATGGTTTTTGAAGAGAAGTCTGATATAATTTTTATTCTTGTTCCTCTGTAGGTACAGTGTATTTTTTTCTGGTTTGCTTTCAAGATTTTCTCTTTGTCTTTGATTTTCTGAAGTTCGAATATAATATACCCAGGAGTAGATTTTTTTTTTTGGTATTTATCTTGTTTGGTGTTTTTTGAGTTTCTCTTATCTATGGTTTTGTGTCTCATTAATTTTGGAAAATTCTCAGCCATTATTATTTCAAATATTTTTTTCTGTTCTGTCACCTATTTTTTCTCCTTCTGATATTTCACCATCACATATGTTTCTCCTTTTGAAATTGTCCCACAGTTCTTGGATAGTTTGTTCTATTTTTTTGCTCTCCTTTTTCTTTGCATTTCAGTTTGGGAATTTTCTATTGACATGTCTTCAGACTCACTGATTCTGTCCTTGGGCTGTGTCCTGTCTTCAGATGAGCCCATCAAAGACTTCCTTCATTTCTGTTTCAGTGCTTTGATTTCTAGCATTTCTTTAAAATTATTTCTTAGAGTTTTCATCTTTCTGCTTACATTACCTGTTTTTGCATATTGTCAACTTTTTCCATTAGAGCCCTTAACATATTAAACATAGTTTAAAAAAATTCCTAGTTTGATAATTCCAAAATCTCTGCCATATCTAAATCTCATTCTGATGTTTTATTTGCTTCTTCAGGCTGTGTTTTTTCTTGGTTGAAAGCTGGATATCGTGAACTGAGTAATAGAAACAGAGGTAAATAGGCCTTTAGTGTGAGGTTTTATGTAAATCTGGCTAGAAGTTGTCCTGGATTTAGTATTTGCTGTAGCTGTAGGTTTTAGGAGGCTTCAATTTCCCTTGGTGTCTTTGTTTTTATCTCCTCTGTTGGCTTTGGGTTTCCCTGAAAGTTCCTTCTTAAATAGAGCTTGTGTCTTGCTGCTCTTTCAGCTGTAACCCACTGTTATTATACTGGAGCCCTGTTGATGTGGTGGTCAGATGTGGGATGAAGGGAAGGGTTCTACAGTCTTATGACTGTATCTCAGTGTTTTAGTGGGCCTGTGTCCCTGTGTTAAGACCTTCACAAGTGTTTCTCAACATTGTTTTTTTTCCTTTTTAGGAGAGACAGGAAGACTAGAAGAGGTAGAGTTGAATAATTTCCCTTCTATCACATCTGATTAGGCTCTTTTTATTTATTGAATAAGCCTTTGTAATGGAGAATGCTTTGAGCATATTTCAAAGTGCTGTCCTCTGTCCTCTCCCCCTGCCAGAAAGGAGGGTTTTTCTTGTCTGTTCACTATGAAACCCTGGTAGGGTTTCTGGAGATAAAACCCATGCAAGCGTGGTACCCTCTCTGGCTGCAGCCCCTGGGAGTTTCTCATTCTCACGCTATTCTATACTGTGCCTCCAGCAATTTGTCAAAGTTACTGTTTCAGTGCTCCTATCAATTTAGGGCTCTAGCTGCTTCTGCTTCGGGTAAACTAATCTCAGTTGTGATTTTCTGTGATCATCAGCCGCTCCTGATTTCAGGTGGTGGTTTTACCTGTGATCTCAATTCTTTAATGGCTCCAAGAAAAGTTGTTGATTTTCACTTTGTTCAGCTTTTTTCTTGTTGTAAGGATAAGAGTGGTGGCTTTTAAGCTTTTAACACATCAGAGCTGAAACCAAAGTCCTTTACTAACTTTTAAAAGTTTGAAAATTTTGCTTTTCACATTTACTCATCGGGGATTGATAGTTGGAAATTATGTGAGGTAGGCCTCCATTTTTAACTTTTTTCATATGAATAAAAAGTTGTCCCCAAACCATTTATTTTGAATAGTCTCTACTTTCCCATTGATATGTCTTAACCAGTTTGTCATATATCGAGTTTCTATATATACTTGATTTGTTTATGGCTTCTTTTTTCTGCTTCATTAGCTATTTTTCTATCTCAGTGTCAATAATATACTTAAAAAATTACTATATCTAGCAAGGCCAACACCCCAGATTAATTTTTCTTTAATAGTGTCTTGGCTATTCTTGCCCTTTTGCTGTAAGGACTACTTTATGTTTATTTATCCTCTTTGAGGTTCAGAGGGCCTTTCAATTTTGGGAGAATGTTTTTCTTTAATCCTGGAAAATTTTCTACCATTATTTCTTTGAATACTTCCTTTTGACATTTTTCTAACTTTTCTCCCTGTTTTGTTAATTAGATTATTATTTCTACATTGTCATTCATGTTAATTTATTATGTTAAATATTGTGAAATGTAACAATAATTTTCAGGTATATTTAGACTTACTTTTATATTTAAATTGATTCAGTAGTTCCCACCATTCCTAATGATATTCTTAGTTCTTTTTTTTTTTTGCGGTAGGTGGGCCTCTCACTGTTGTGGCCTCTCCCGTTGCGGAGCAACAGGCTCTGGACGTGCAGGCTCAGCGGCCACGGCTCACGGACGCAGCCATTCTGCGGCATGTGGGATCTTCCCGGACAGGGGCACGAACCCCTGTCCCCTGCATCGGCAGGCGGACTCTCAATCACTGCGCCACCACGGAAGCCCTCTTTGTTCTTTTTTTAGAAGGTTGAAGTTATATACTTTTTTTCTAGAAAGGTTTATCAGAACTGATTTGTATCAAATCATTTTCCTGGGACTTAGTATGGTCCTTCATTCTGTTTAATTAATTAATTTATATTATAGGAGTCTTCTATTTTATGTTTGAATTTTTTTCTGCTAGTTTTTGGTTATCTTCTTCAAGATACAGAGGCTGCTCTCCTTTAACTGTCTTACATAATTAACGTTTACCCTTAAGTCATTTTTTAAAAAAATGATTTATTTTCCTTTTCAATATGCTCAAATTTTCTAAAGCATTTCCTATATGTTTGTAACTTTTTTTCCAGTAATTTCTATTTCTAATAGGACTTTCACTATGTTTATATTTTATTTCATTTCATGTGCTTTAAAAAGCAAATCATTTTCTCTTATGTTTTTCTCTTATGAGCCCTGATTTTTTTTTCTTTCTGTTTTTTTTCTCCCTCTGAAGTCATATCACATTTGCTTTCTTTAATTTTCATGAAGATGTTTGATCATAATCTGAAACTGATTTGTGTATAATTTTCTGATGTGTATTCTTCACTTGTTTTGTTTCTTTCTTCCTTGTGTCTTGCAGTATGTGTATAAATTCCATGTTGGTGTCCATCATTGAATGGTGGAAGTTTTCCTGGACTAGCTGTCTGGAGAACAAAAGTGTAGGGATAAGCAGAGATAAACTGGGATAACAGAAACAATTGCTATGTTGCCTCTGACTACTTTGTCACAGCATTCTGCCTGGTTGGTATGATTCTGCCTTCAGATGGGAGAAATCACTCTGGCTCCTTGGACACAGGTCCTTCTTTGGCAATTTAAATTTTACTTATCTTCATGTAACCAAAGCTGTACCCAGGTTTATTCGAGCTCCAGTCTCACTGACAGACTGTTTCTTGCAAAAGTAAGTCCTCTGCCTCTCTGTGGGAAGCTCGCCTGGCTAGCCCACACACCCTGACCTTGCTGCTCCGGTCAGAGCAGCTGGGTTGACCCCTCTGGTGGGCCATCTGGTCTGGAGAGCATGTTATCTCAAGGTCTGCAGAGCTCAGACTTTTTCTTTTGGGGTCTTCCTTTCCTTGGGCACAGTTTCCAGTACATTCAGTAACCCTTCGTCATAAATTTTGGTTCAGGGTTATGGTGTTTCCTATTTTTCCTTGTTTTTTGGTTTTTTTTGTTAGTCAAAGGGGAATAGGGACTTCTTTTCTGTAATATCTCAAATAAGAAATTAACATAATACTATTGATACTATTGTTGATGAAAAAAGATAGTCAAGTTTGCCAACCATCGTGTCAACATTACTACAGAGGTTAACTGATCGTAATACTTAGGTAACTAGATGCACCTTTCTCTCTCTTTTTTTAAAACATTTTAGAGCTTAGATTCTTTTTCTCTTCTAATTAATCTAGCAAGCCAAAAACTAATATTAAAGGTGATTGGCAAAGCTAATGCTTTAAGGCATGTCTAATGCCTAAATCAGCGCCCTCAGACAGTAGATGTAAATGTTTCTTTGCCATCTTATCCATTCCCTTGCTTTTTTTTTTCCTTTTTTTCAGGATTTTTTTTTTACTCCAAATATTAACTGTAAATATTTAAAAATATTTTTTTTCTTGGATTTACCCATATAGAAATAAATTGTTAGACTAAGACCTGAGTTTTGTTTAAACAATAAAAGCTAATTGATATGGAGCAGTTGCCTTTGATACTACCTACCAGTCTGTTTAAACCATTGACATGAAAATAAGTGACTCTAAATGTATATCTCTTTACCAATCATCTGAACCATCCAGGCTCTAGGGAATTAAATAATCTAAAAGCGGCACATTATGTAATAGTTACAGGGATTTTAATTGACACTCTAACATGATCAATTCATAGTTGTCACCTTGCATAACTTGATCAACCTACTATGTACGTGTAATATTGTAATTACATTTCTTTTTGACAAGGATGCATTAAGTGTGGCTGTAATATGGGAACCCCTTTCAGCTTTCATTAATTCAATATAAAGCCAAAGCTTGCAGATTCAGCAGGATTGTCTATAGTGGCCTAATTGGAATTGCTGGTCAAGTGCATTGATTCTGCTTCACTTAGGTAAAGATGAAAGTTACTGCAACAATAGATATTGCATTTGAAGGTCATTGAGTTGTAGTCAGGCAAGGGGAGCAAGACAGTAAGACACACATGCAAAGCAATGGAATTTTTATTTGGTATCTGGGAAGCCTTGAGTGACACAGTATCAACTGACCTTGAAATTGCATACTTTTGTGACTCATAGCATTTGCTTTTGTGTTCCAGAGAAATATAATGATGCTTTAAAGAAAGATTAATACAGTCAGTTTTAATCTCTGGGAAGCTTAAACCTGACATAATCTATTTATAGACTTTATGATAATATGTAAAATTAAGAGCCTAGTTAATTTTGGTCAATTCTGACATAGAGAGTAAAATCATCCTTTCATTAGCTTTCTCTTGATCTCAGGGTTATACCTAAAGGACTGTTAACTGCAAATTCTTCATTTCCAAGCACTGCCCTGAGTTGTCCTCCCCTGCACAGCCTCAGGAAATGGCTCAACTTGCACCCAATCCTGCTGTTCCCCCCCGCCCACCCAACCATTCAATTCCTACCCCTTTGCACAGTTCAAGTATGCCCACTTGAGCACACTCTTGGTAGAACACCAAGGTAAACTACCAAATCTGTGTTTTAGTTATTTAAGGAAGAGAATATCAGCTGTTTCAAATTTTAGATTCCAGCCCGGGCAAAAAAAGAATTGTCATTTCATGTCTACCGTGTATTTATTCTTCTGCAAAAATAGCATTGGTCTGGGAGGAACATAGTGAGTGCCCAGCAATGTAAAATCAGTCTATAAATGAGAAGATTAAGACCAAAAGCATCGGATTACAAACATTTCACCAAAACCCTTAGCTGGCAGAGAGCTCTCTATGGAATGAATCTTTTCTCTCCTTTCTGCCGCATACATTAATGCAGATCTCAGAAACTCATTGTTGCGGCAGACAACTGTGTAACCAGAGGGTTCCTATTGCTACAGCATTGGAAAAGACCAGAAGAAATTAGCTTTAGCATATTGAACTAATCTCTGCCCCTCCTTCTGACCTCGAGGGCAACAGGAGCATTCCATGATTCATCCTCTAGGGGTTGGCTTATGCTTGCTCCCTTCTCTTTGGCAGTGACTTTAAATAACCAAGTTCTTATTACAATCTTTAGATTTAAAATTAAGTTCTGATCGTTTCTTCTCAGGGCACACCTAGGAGGCACTGTTTATCCCCAGCCAAATCAACTGCTTCCCCAAGTGACCCATTCCTGGAAATGTTATTGTTCCTAATAACCAGCTCAAATATGTATTTTCATTTAATCTTTCCTTTTACCTCCATTTCACATGTGTTGCTGTGTGTCACACAGTTTCCACAAGGATCTGCCATTACATCATTGTGTGAAATATGAAATTGGGTTTGTTTAATTAAAAAATGACTCTTACTCAGATGCTGGTTGGGCTTGGAAACGTACTCTATTGCCCTGGGAGTTTTAGGGCAAGGCTAGAGTGTGTGTGTGTGTGTGTGTGTGCTGGAAGGGTCTCCTATTTTGTTTAAGAATTCATTGCCTATTTCTCTTCATGGAACACAAACTGGTTTAGGCAAGTAGAGTCAGAGTGGGAAGAAGAAATTTCCAAAGATGTTTTCTGCATGCAAAGGTAAACACAGGCTATCCATCTGGGTTGAAAGGGAAAGATGCTGCAAAATGACCTCTCCTTGTCCCCCTGACGAACATGCAGGAGTATAGGAGCTGCATCTGGAGTCAAAAAAACACAAAGGGCAAAACTACAGCTTCCACTGGGGAGCTTCTATAAACTCTAAGAACCAACAGGGGTATTTTGTAGTATTTTATAACAATGGGTCCTTTGGTGCTGAACGCAGCTTTTATTACTCCTGTTTTATGTAGTAACAGACATTTTCCTTTTCTGTCTGACATAGTAAGCCACTGACCAGACAAGAAGCAACTCTGCCCTGCTTTTCAGACATCATCTCTCTCTCAACTACAGGAACTCTTTGGTTTCTATTATATTTCTGGCCTTTCATATTCCTGATGGTGCATCTGATGAAACCCAGTAGCCAGGCGTGTGAACGTGGTTGAAAAGTACCACGTAGGACCAGCGACACCTCCCCACAGCATGGGATGGTTCCCTCCCAAGATGCCCCGCTGTCAGTGGGACTGTTACTGAATTGTTTTCCCAACCAAGAGAATGGGTAATATGACCCTTTAGTACTTTTTGTCCTGGTCCCTTTTGAACTAACCACACACATTTCATGCTCTCTGGCCAGGGTCCATGACTGAGGACAGAGTTCTCCTGTGTAGACTTTTCCACAGTCGACATTTGCACTCAGCTGTAGAAATAGACCAAGCATGGCCACCATTTTTCCTATTACAGTGGGATTATCCAGGGATGAACTTCAGAAAACATGTGTGGGATTCTTGAGTAGGCTGAGCAGCCTCATAACACATTCTCTGTCATGTACCAGATGCCAAACACTATATCCTGTCTGCTCCCATAACAGCCTTTTCACTGTTTTTTTTCTTTTAACATCTTTATTGGAGTATAATTGCTTTACAATGGTGTGTTAGTTTCTGCTTTACAACAAAATGAATCAGTTATATATATACATATGTTCCCCTATCTCTTCCCTCTTGCGTCTCCCCCCCTCCCACCCTCCCTATCCCACCCCTCCAGGCGGTCACAGCACCGAGCTGATCTCCCTGTGCTATGCGGCTGCTTCCCACTAGCTATCTACCTTACGTTTGGTAGTGTATATATGTCCATGCCTCTCTCTCGCTTTGTCACAGCTTACCCTTCCCCCTCCCCATATCCTCAAGTCCATTCTCTAGTAGGTCTGTGTCTTTATTCCTGTCTTACACCTAGGTTCTTCATGACATTTTTTTTCTTAAATTCCATATATATGTGTTAGCATATGGTATTTGTCTTTCTCTTTCTGACTTACTTCACTCTGTATGACAGTCTCTAGGTCTATCCACCTCATTACAAATAGCTCAATTTCGTTTCTTTTTATGGCTGAGTAATATTCCATTGTATATATGTGCCACATCTTCTTTATCCATTCATCCAATGATGGACACTTAGGTTGTTTCCATCTCAGGGCTATTGTAAATAGAGCTGCAATGAACATTTTGGTGCGTGACTCTTTTTGAATTATGGGCTTCTCAGGGTATATGCCCAGTAATGGGATTGCTGGGTCATATGGTAGTTCTATTTGTAGTTTTTTAAGGAACCTCCATACTGTTCCCCACAGTGGCTGTATCAATTTACATTCCCACCAGCAGTGCAAGAGTGTTCCCTTTTCTCCACACCCTCTCCAGCATTTATTGTTTCTAGATTTTTTGATGATGGCCATTCTGACTGGTGTGAGATGATATCTCATTGTAGTTTTGATTTGCATTTCTCTAATGATTAATGATGTTGAGCATTCTTTCATGTGTTTGTTGGCAGTCTGTATATCTTTGGAGAAATGTCTATTTAGGTCTTCTGCCCATTTTTGGATTGGGTTGTTGGTTTTCTTGTTATTGAGCTGCATGAACTGCTTGTAAATTTTGGAGATTAATCCTTTGTCCATTGCTTCATTTGCAAATATTTTCTCCCATTCTGAGGGTTGTCTTTTGGTCTTGTTTATGGTTTCCTTTGCTGTGCAAAAGCTTTGAAGTTTCATTAGGTCCCATTTGTTTAATTTTGTTTCTATTTCCATTTCTCTAGGAGGTGGGTCAAAAAGGATCTTGCTGTGAGTTATGTCATAGAGTGTTCTGCCTATGTTTTCCTCTAAGAGTTTGATAGTTTCTGGCCTTACATTTAGGTCTTTAATCCATTTTGAGCTTATTTTTGTGTATGGTGTTAGGGAGTGATCTAATTTCATACTTTTACATGTACCTGTCCAGTTTTCCCAGCACCACTTATTGAAGAGGCTGTCCTTTCTCCACTGTACATTCCTGCCTCCTTTATCAAAGATAAGGTAACCATATGTGCGTGGGTTTATCTCTGGGATTTCTATCCTGTTCCATTGATCTATCTTTCTGTTTTTGTTCCAGTACCATACTGTCTTGATTACTGTAGCTTTGTAGTATAGTCTGAAGTCAGGGAGCCTGATTCCTCCAGCTCCGTTTTTTATTCTCAAGATTGCTTTGTCTATTTGGGGTCTTTTGTGTTTCCATACAAATAGTGAAATTTTTTGTTCTAGTTCTGTGAAAAATGCCAGTGGTATTTTGATAGGGATTGCATTGAATCTGCTTTGGGTAGTAGAGTCATTTTCACAATGTTGATTCTTCCAATCCAAGAATATGGTATATCTCTCCATCTATTTGTATCATCTTTAATTTCTTTCATCAGTGTCTTATAATTTTCTGCATACAGGTCTTTTGTCTCCTTAGGTAGGTTTATTCCTAGATATCTTATTCTTTTTGTTGCAATGGTAAATGGGAGTGTTTTCTCAGTTTCACTTTCAGATGTTTCATCATTAGTGTATAGGAATGCCAGAGATTTCTGAGCATTAATTTTGTATCCTGCTACTTTACCAAATTCATTGATTAGCTCTAGTAGTTTTCTGGTAGCATCTTTAGGATTCTCTATGTATAGTATCATGTCATCTGCAAACAGTGACAGCTTTACTTCTTCTTTTCCGATTTGGATTCCTTTTATTTCCTTTTCTTCTCTGATTGCTGTGGCTAAAACTTCCAAAACTATGTTGAATAAGAGTGGTGAGAGTGGGCACCCTTGTCTTGTTCCTGATCTTAGTGGAAATGCTTTCAGTTTTTCACCATTGAGCACGATGTTGGCTGTGGGTTTGTCATATATGGCCTTTATTATGCTGAGGAGAGTTCCCTCTATGCCTACTTTCTGCAGGGTTTTTATCACAAATGGGTGTTGAATTTTGCTGAAAGCTTTCTCTGCATCTGTTGAGATGATCATATGGTTTTTCTTCTTCAGTTTGTTAATATGGTGTATCACGTCAATTGATTTGCGTATATTGAAGAATCCTTGCATTCCTGGAATAAACCCCACTTGATCATGCTGTATGATCCGTTTAATGTGCTGTTGGATTCTGTTTGCTAGTATTTTGTTGAGGATTTTTGCATCTATGTTCATCAATGATATTGGCCTATAGTTTTCTTGTGACTTCCTTGTCTGGTTTTGGTATCAGGGTGATGGTGGCCTCATAGAATGAGTTTGGGAGTGTTCCTCCCTCTGCTATATTTTGGAAGAGTTTGAGAAGGATAGGTGTTAGCTCTTCTTTAAATGTTTGATAGAATTCGCCTGTGAAGCCCTCTGGTCCTGGGCTTTTGTTTGTTGGAATATTTTTAATCACAGTTTCAATTTCAGTGCTTGTGATTGGTCTGTTCATATTTTCTATTTCTTCCCAATTCAGTCTTGGCAGGTGGTGCATTTCTAAGAATTTGTCCATTTCTTATAGGTTGTCCATTTTATTGGCATAGAGTTGCTTGTAGTAATCTCTCATGATCTTTTGTATTTCTGCAGTGTCAGTTGTTATTTCTCCTTTTTCATTTCTAATTCTATTGATTTGAGTCTTCTCCCTTTTATTCTTGATGAGTCTGGCTAACGGTTTATCAATTTTGTTTATCTTCTCAAAGAACCAGCTTTTCGTTTTATTAATCTTTGCTATTGTTTCCTTCATTTCTTTTTCATTTATTTCTGATCTGGTTTTTATGATTTCTTTCCTCCTGCTAACTTTGGGTTTTTTTTTGTTCGTCTTTCTCTAATTGCTTTAGGTGCAAGGATAGGTTGTTTATTCGGGATGTTTCCTGTTTCTTAAGGTAGGATTGTATTGCTATAAACTTCCCTCTTAGAACTGCTTTTGCTGCTTCCCATAGATTTTGGGTCGTCTTGTCTCCATTGTCATTTGTTTCTAAGTATTTTTTAATTTCCTCTTTGATTTCTTCAGTGATCACTTCGTTATTAAGTAGTGTATTGTTTTGCGTCCATGTGTTTGTATGTTTTACAGATCTTTTCCTGTAATTGATATCTAGTCTCATAGCATTATGGTCGGAAAAGATACTTGATACAATTTCGATTTTCTTAAATTTACCAAGGCTTGATTTGTGACCCAAGATATGATCTATCCCGGAGAATGTTCCATGAGCACTTGAGAAAAATGTGTATTCTGTTGTTTTTGGATGGAATGTCCTATAAAT
>NW_021703782.1:31202931-31239593 GCF_005190385.1 Monodon monoceros | reverse complement strand
GTTAGTATTTGCCTTATGTATTGAGGTGCTCCTATGTTGGGTGCATAAATATTTACAATTGTTATATCTTCTTCTTGGATCGATCCCTTGATCATTACGTAGTGTCCTTCTTTGTCTCTTCTAATAGTCTTTATTTTAAAGTCTATTTTGTCTGATATGAGAATTGCTACTCCAGCTTTCTTTTGGTTTCCATTTGCATGAAATATCTTTTTCCATCCCCTTACTTTCAGTCTGTGTGTGTCTGTAGGTCTGAAGTGGGTCTCTTGTAGACAGCAAATATATGGGTCTTGTTTTTGTATCCATTCAGCCAATCTGTGTCTTTTGGTGGGAGCATTTAGTCCGTTTACATTTAAGGTAATTATCGATATGTATGTTCCTATTCCCATTTTCTTAATTGTTTTGGGTTCGTTATTGTTGGTCTTTTCCTTCTCTTGTGTTTCTTGCCTAGAGAAGTTCTTTTAGCATTTGCTGTAGAGCTGGTTTGGTGGTGCTGAACTCTCTCAGCCTTTGCTTGTCTGTAAATGTTTTAATTTCTCCATCAAATCTGAATGAGATCCTTGCTGGGTAGAGTAATCTTGGTTGCAGGTTTTTCTCCTTCATCACTTTAAATATGTCCTGCCAGTCCCTTGTGGCTTGCAGAGTTTCTGCTGAAAGATCAGCTGTTAACCTTAATGGGGATTCCCTTGTGTGTTATTTGTTGTTTTTCCCTTGCTGCTTTTAATATGTTTTCTTTGTATTTAATTTTTGACTGTTTCATATGTGTCTTGACATATTTCTCCTTGGATTTATCCTGTATGGGACTCTCTGTGCTTCCTGGACTTGATTAACTATTTCCTTTCCCATATTAGGGAAGTTTTCAACTATAATCTCTTCAAATATCTTCTCAGTCCCTTTCTTTTTCTCTTCTTCTTCTGGAACCCCTATAATTTGAATGTTGGTGTGTTTAATATTGTCCCAGAGGTCTCTGAGACTGTCCTCAGTTCTTTTCATTCTTTTTTCTTTATTCTGCTCTGCAGTAGTTATTTCCACTATTTTGTCTTCCAGGTCACTTATCCATTCTTCTGCCTCAGTTATTCTGCTATTGATCCCATCTAGAGTATTTTTCATTTCATTTATTGTGTTGTTCATCAGTGTTTGTTTCATCTTTAGTTCTTCTAGGTACTTGTTAAATGTTTCTTGCATTTTTTCTATTCTATTTCCAAGATTTTGGATCATGTTTACTATCATTATTCTGAATTCTTTTTCAGGTAGACTGCCTATTTCCTCTTCATTTGTTAGGTCTGGTGGGTTTTTATCTTGCTCCTTCATCTGCGGTGTGTTTTTCTGTCTTCCCATTTTGCTTATTTTACTGTGTTTGGGGTCTCCTTTTTGCAGGCTGCAGGTTCATAGTTCCCGTTGTTTTTGGTGTCTGTCCCCAGTGGCTAAGGTTGTTTCAGTGGGTTGTGTAGGCTTACTGGTGGAGGGGAGTAGTGCCTGTGTTCTGGTGGATGAGGCTGGATGTTGTCTTTCTGGTGGGCAGGTCCACGTCTGGTGGTGTGTTTTGGGGTGTCTGTGGACTTATTATGATTTTAGGCAGCCTCTGTGCTAATGGGTGGGGTTGTGTTCCTGTGTTGCTAGTTGTTTGGCATAGGATGTTCAGCACTGTATCTTGCTGGTCGTTGAGTGAAGCTGGGAGCTGGTGTTGAGATGGAGATCTCTGGGAGATTTTCGCCGTTTGATATTACGTGGAGCTGGGAGGTCTCTTGTGGACCAGCGTCCTGAAGTTGGTTCTCCCACCTCAGAGGCACAGCACTAACTCCTGGCAGCAGCACCAAGAGCCTTTCATCCACACGGCTGGTACTCCCGAGCCCTTCCTCAGCCACGCTGCCGGCGTCCCCAGGTTGGACCCTCTTACCTGCTCTGCCAAACCCGGGTTAATTGTTTTACGTACTGGAATCCCCTAGAAGCTTTGACTTAAAGAAAGGCTTACAAGGTTTAAACAATTTCAAAAAGCACTTAACTAGATGATGTCTTACATACAAATTTTTGATTTCATGATTTTTCCAATGTTTGTTAGATTTTGGATGTTTTGTAAAGTGCTTATTGATGGCTGGTGCAGCAGATTCCTTATGGACTTCTGTATTCTTTTACAGAGTATACTAAAGACTATAAAGAGATATACAGTGATTTTTTGTTATTTCTTCTAGAGGGATGGTTGTTGCCTTAAAGATTGCAGCAGTGGCTGCCCATTCATTAATGGTTGGAACATATACTTAGAAATTAAGTACCTGGTTCTAGTCTGACTGTGCCACTAACCATGGCCTTGAACACATCCTTCACTCTCTTGGGAGGGAGGCAGTCTACTATATGATTAGGAGCTTGAGATGTGCAGCCAGACTGCCTGGGTTCAAACCCCAGCTCCATCACTTGCTAGCTAAGTGCTTTTGGATAAATTATTTTACCTCTCTGTGCATCGCTAAAAGGGGAATAACAGTACTGCCTAAGTCACTGGGCCGTCATGAGTGTTAAGTAAGTTAATTCAGGCAAAGTGCTTAGATGAAAGCCTTCCACAAATTACATTCCGAATACACATTAGCTGTGATTATTTTGGGGGTCTTTTTTTCCTTGTGTGCAATATGAAGTAGTTGGATTGAGTGACAGATAAAGTCATCAACTAGTTTATTAGGCTGTATACCCTTGGGTTCACTGTTATATTTCCAGGGCCTAGAAACATGCCTGCCACACAGTTGCTTGTTGATTGAATGACAAAAATTCTGTTTCTCCTTATAGGAACTATGTAAGAATCTATTTACAGAAATTTATTCTGCAGAAATGTTGCCTCGTGAAATTAAAAATATCCAAGTATTAAGATGAATAAATTAAGATCATCAACTATTTGTGGAGAACTAACTCTTTTAGTCAGAGTCCAGTCAGGAAAATGAATGAGTTCAAGCCAGATAGTTCAGGAGAGGTCACTGAACTAAGTACAAGAAGATCAGGAGAGCTAGAAAGCCAGCAGGGGATGGTGAGGCAGCCCAGAGATCAGCTATGACCATGCCAAGGTAGGTGGAAGAGAAATCCAGGAGATGGCACTGCTGCCCAGATTCTGAGGAACTGGAAGTCAGGGCTGTGGTGGGACGAGCTGTCTAGTGGGACAGATGCTGCCGGACTCACAGGCCAAACAGAGAGTAACCCGTCTCCAAACTCCCACCCACTTCTCCCATTGGCCAAATCCATCCAGGAGCTAGCTGGCAAAGGAGGATAAGAATTATAGTTTGCAGAGGTCACTCCCCAGAGTGGTCCAAAGAGGTGCACACAAGGATGGCGAATGGATTTGAGAGCAAACAGGCCCAGGAACAGCACCCCAACCAGGCTGTGCACCAGGCACATTCTAGATGAGAGGCTGGCACACTATGGTCCACAGGTCAAATCCAGCCCACTTCCCATTTTTATAAATAAAGTTTTACTGGAACACAGTCACAACCTACATTATGTATTGTCTATGCTTGTTTTCACGCTACTTGGGCACAGTTGATTTGCTGGGACAGAGACCATATGGCCTGCAAAGCTTAAAACCTTCATTATGTGGCCTTTTCAGGTTATGTCTAACTTTCACAACTGACTGCCAGGTAAGTATTACTATCCTTTTACAAGTGGGGAAACAGGTTCAGAAATTGTACCTGACTTGCCTGAGGATGAGCACGCCAGGCCTGAATGAAACCTACACTTGACCTCTATCCAGTCTGTTACCAGAGTCCAAGAGCTTTCATTGTACCCCCTCTGCCTTCCTAACCTAACCAGGTCACCTCCACAGCTGCCCTTCCTGCCCCACTGAGCCACCCCCAGCTCCTGCACCTCTGCTGAAGCAAAAATGTGCCTTGATTTGGCATCTCTCTGTGATATGTCTCTGCCCCCTTTTGCCTCTCCATCAAATTCATGGTAGCTGAGGAACTGGAGGTTGTGGGAGTTGGAACGGGCTTTGGGTCATTCCACCGGAGGGATCCAGGAATATTCTGCAGCTTGAGGCTCCCTGTTTGTTAGACCATCCTTTCCAGGTAGACAGCTGGCCCTTAAGAAGCTCACTCCTCCCCTCCCTCCTTGTCTGCACAGTCATCACAACTAAGCAGTAAGAGCAGAAGATTGGGAGAACGTCTCTGACATAATGGAAATCAATGTTAAAATGAGATTTGTTTTACAAAATTTACAGTATAGCCAGTTCTTTAGGAATGCTAAAGTACACCTGTCTGACGAAAAAAAAAAAATCCCTCAGAGTGGAATCTTACTGCCAACATTTCTCTGCTTGGCTGGGAGAGTCATCTTAGGTGATGGCATTCACGAGTCCAGCTGTGTTGCTTTTGTGCACAACCACTACAGCAGGGAGAAGCTGCTGAAATACACGTAAATTTATCTTTGCTGAGAGCTGGTTGTGAGGGAGATGTCACTTGCATTTGCTTTGTTCACACAGATGGTGAGAGATTGCATCTCTGGGAAGAACTTAAAGGGGTAAATGGAATGCATGTGAGATTAATGAAATTAGGATTTACACGTGATGACATACAAAAGGGGCATAGCCATGGCTACGGTGTTATTTGGTATTATTTGGCTTAGCATTTAGCCAACACAGGTATTTTTATAATATAATGAGTACTCTCTCTTGCCTCCATAAAAACTATACTCTTGACCAACTCCTCGTAGGATAACTGACACCAGTGGTGTTTTTTTAAAACCATGAGAAAACTCTGCTGGCCACGCAAACCCTCCTTCCGCCCTACTTCACTCCCTGACCGTCTGAGGTTTGGAAGGACTTAGCTTGCTTCACAGGAGCTGGCAGAGGGCTGCGGCCACAGGAAGGATTGCAGTGGCTCTGTCACCCTTAGTTCAGGCCACAGGCACTTGCTTCTAAGTGGCTCGGGAGCTCAGGGATCTATTTCTGTCTGGGGGATCCAGGGTAAATTTGTAAACTCCTAGATCCAGAAGTTCACAGGTATTCCATGAGAGCAATATGATGGCATGGGGAAAGTTGGGCTTCAGAGGCTAAAAGATCCTGATTTAAATCCTTTTCTTTACTAGCCAGTCCTCTCATGAATCTGATTCTTTCCAGGCCTGAGGAGGAGGTTGGGATGTCCCTGTGGTAGGCTGAGTAAAGCCCCCAAGGATATCCAGATCCTAAGCCTTGGAATCCTGGGAATGTTACCTTATGTGGAAAAAGGGTCTGTGCAGATACGATTAAGTTAAGGATCCCGAGGTGGGGAGCTGATCCTGGATTATCTGGGTGGGCCTCATATAAGAAGGAGGCAGAGGGCTATCTGACACAGAAGAGGAAGTGGGCAGTGTGATAAGGACAGAAGCAGAGGAAGATCTGAGGATGTTACATACCGGCTTTGAAGATGGAGGAAGGGACCACAAGCCAAGGAACACAAGGACTGCTGGCAGCCACCAGAAGTTAGAAAAGGCAGAAAAATGGGTTCTCCCCTAGAGCCTCTGGGGGGAGCATGACCCTGCTGACACCTTGACTCTTGCCCAGTGAAACTGGCTTTGGACTTTTGTCCTCCAGAGCTATGAGAATAAACGTGCTATTTTTTTTTTTTTTTTTTTTTTTTCTTGCAGTACGCGGGCCTCTCACTGTTGTGGCCTCTCCCGTTGCGGAGCACAGGCTCCGGACGCGCAGGCTCAGCGGCCATGGCTCACGGGCCCAGCCGCTCCGCGGCATGTGGGATCTTCGCTGACCGGGGCACGAACCCGTGTCCCCTGCATCGGCAGGTAGACTCTCAACCACTGTGCCACAAGGGAAGCCCCAAAACATGTGCTGTTTTAAGCCACCAAGTTCGTGGTATTTTTTATAGCAGCCACAGGAAACCAATATAGTCTTCTGCTGTGGCAGTGGTGTATAAGAATCGTGACAAGGACAGATGCCAAATAAAGCCAGAAAATCATGTCCAAAGCTAGGGCGTAGGATCTGAGCTGACATTGGGGGCCGAGTCCAGTAACTGTGAGAATAAACCCACTCACTCTCCCAAGCTTAGGCTGGAGTGTAAGAAGTTGCTCCTTGTATTGGCACTTAGTGTCTGGCATAGCTTCTGCCCACCATCCCCTGTTATTCTACCACCATCCTGGTCTCCATCCTGCCCACCTGATTCACAGCCATGGTACTCATGTCAACTGGAACTCAGGTTCTGGGATGGTGGTGAGGGGCACACCTTTCTGGATCCCATGTCCCTGATCAGGAACTGACTTTCACCCAGTTTGCCCCTTCCCTGCTGGGGAGTACAGATCAGAGTGAGTGGGAGATGGTTGGGTAATTTTCAGGGAGGAAGCCCTTCAGGAGAGCCTGAGGACCCAGGGAGAGGAAGAAGCTATGGTGGAGGAAAAGGCTATGTAGTCAACTCATGTGGCCTCAAGCTCAGGCTATTGCCTGTAAGCTAAAGAGATCTACTGCCCACCTCCTCACCCTAAGAGCTCTGAAGTTGTTTCCACAGAACTTGAGGGAGCCTTGTCTAGGACAGCAGCTTCTCTGTCTGCAGGAGCAAGCTTGGCAGGTGAGAGGCCTGATGGGGCTTCAGATCCCCATTTGGGCAGTCTAGACGAACGGTCAATGTTAAGACGGATTCACAGAGTTCTTGGGGCTTTGGAGGAAGGTCACACACAAACATACACTCACACCCCTCAGGGCTGCTTAGTGTATGAACTTCAGTCTCCCCGGGGAACAAAGCCCCAAAGAACCATCAGCACAGTTAAACACAACAGCCACCAAAGCAGCAATAATCATAACAAAAGGTCCATTTTTCTACCTTCCAAGAAGTGTCAAAGACCTTTGCAAGAAACTTTGGATACTTACTCATATGCTCAAGGCTTCTGGTCATCTCGTTGCATAAGGAGATAAGGAGCATCCCTAGAGAGAAGGCAGCCCGAAGTCAGGGAGAATCAGGCAGACAAGTTAGGCCCAGAACTTTGGGCCTAAGAGCGGCATGGCATCTGCAGCCCAATTGTCTCCTGGCCCAGCCTGGAAGTGGAAGCTGGAGGATGGAAGAGTTAGGATGAATGGTAAAACCTCCTTCCTGCAGCCCACCTGCCCATTTCATATAGAATCAAAGCCAGTGTTGCTTCACCAGGCTGTCCAAGGGAGATCCAGGACAGCTGGGCTGGGAGATCTAGGACAGCTGGGCTGGGAGATCCAGGACAGCTGGGCTGGTGGTTCTAAGTCTGACCTGAGACAGTGAGATGATCCTCAGCCAAGGAGAAAAGGGTCATTCATTCACAAGTAGTCACAGCCCTGTTGTTAGGACAATGAACTCTCCTCATACTGGGCTAGATGGTGTTGAATCTGAGAACAATTATGCTCCCCTTGTTGAGCTGAGTGAGGATATCAGGTACAGCCTTTACTGGTGGGGAGACTGCACTGAAAGTCAGCATCCACTACTTTTGTCCTCACCCCATAGCCTGAGGTCACAGATGTCCTCTCCAGATTGAGTGACAGAGCAGAGAAAGACCCCATCAACACGCAGTTTGCAAGATGATAGCAAGAAGAAATGAGGAGAGGCATAGAATCCCAAGGAAGTGGGACGCTAGACTTGGGGGGACTTCACAGAAGAATGTGGGGCTGGCACAAGTCAGGAAAGAAGGTGCCAGCATTGGGCATGTTCCTTTAGAAGGTCTCAGGCTACCAGACCTTCCCCTGAGGGATCCAAAATAATGGCAAATTCAATAAAGCTTCAGTGTCTGTTTTCCTACACTGAGATCCATTAGACTCCTTAGTAAAGAACCCCACACACTTGCACATGATTGGTCAAGATCAGGCGGGTGAGGCTAAGGCCAGGGACAGCAGTGGCAGCCCAGTTTTCTTTAGAGGGTTCTGGCTGGACAGGTTTAGAAACGGAACATTCTCAGGCCAGGAGGAGCAGAGAAAGACTGAATTCCCCAATTATCACCCTGTCTTGGTAAGGCATATCCTTTGAGACTGCAAAGGAGCGGCCCTGTCATTCTCTAGCTACTACCATTTCACTGAAAATGCTGCAAAACACTGAGCACAATGCCATGCATGGCCAGGAGGCCATGCTGCAAATTGGTTAAGTGCACTGACTCTGAATTAAGATGGCCTTGGTGTGGAGCCTGGTTCTGCTACTCAGTCGCTGTGAGACTGTGGGCAATTAACCCAACTACCCATGACTCAGTTTCCTCACTTACTGAGTGGTACTAATCGTGCTATTTCCTCATCGAGTTCTTGGAAGGATTGAGACAATGCATGCAAAGTACTTGGCCCAGAACTTGGCGGTATTAGATTCCTATGGCTGCTGTAACAAACACCCGCAAACTTAATGGCTTAAAACAACACAAAGTTAGTGTCTTACAATTCTGGAGGTCAGAAGTCTGAACTGGGTCTCACTGATCTAAAATCAAGGTATCAGCAGGGCTGCATTCCTTCTGGAGACAGAGGGAGAATCCATTCCCCTGCCTTTTCCAGCTTCTTAAAGCAGGCTTCATTCCTTGGTTTGTGGTCCCTCCCTCTATCCTCAGAGCTAGTAATGCAGTATCTTCAGATCTATCTATGATTCTGATGCTCCTGCCTCCATCTTTCACTCTTTTGATTACATTGGGCCCACCCACAGAATCCTGGAGAATCTCTCCATCTCAGGATCCTAATTTAATCAAATCTGCGAAGTCTCTTTTGCTATGTAAGGTAATATGGTCACAGGTTCTGGAGATCATGACTTTTGAGGGACCATTATTGTGTGGCCAGCACATTGGCTTAAGTTGAAAGCGTCATATATATTGGCCACTCCTGTTTTTCTTATACCTCAACTGAATGTAAAAATAATAAATGGAGGTAGGAGTGCTTTCTCCTTTGATCTGAACACCGCTGGGCTCTGGTGCCTTGAGGATGACAACCCACCACAGGGGCCGTGGAAATGGCAGCAAGTGCTGTGTTGTCGGGGCTTGTCTCTAGCAGAGGTGTCTCTGGTGTTCCCAAGGGTTGTGTTACTACCCACGGAGGAGGCAGAAGTAGTTTCTGGTAGAAACTGTGATACCTAGCAGGCATGCGAGAGATGGCAATGCTAGACAGAAGCACTGATTCCCAGCAGGACCAGCCACGGTGTCTGGTGGGAGGCAGCTTGATGACAGACTCCAGAAGCAATGGCCAAGTGTGGTGCCCTTGCTTTCCCATAGCTTTACAGACTTTTATTGTCTCAGAGTAAGAGAAGAAGGAAATAATTGCTATGTAGTGAATGCCCAGACTCCTTGCCAAGCACAGGATTATCCTCACTGGTCATGCCAAAAATAATGGGAAAGGCTTTGTAGAGGCTGGAACTCCTGCAGTAGCAGGTAGGGGCAAGAGCAGATTAGAAATGCAGATTCTTACTCTTAATATGTGTATTGAGCATATTTTATTTTGATGCTTTGACATCTTGGGGCTTGCTGACACTGGAAGAGACTGTCCCTCCTGGGATTATCGAATTCCCAGAGACAGCAAACAACTCACTGGAAAAGTGCCTTTCATATGCCAAGTAGCCAATTTGAAGCCCATCCCCCAAGCACCTCCTTCATCAGGTTCTCACAGGGCTGTCACCCTCAGGCAACTAGCTCCCTGCCCTAATCATTCCTAATCATACCAGGCAACTTGGGATGGACTCTCCATACCAGAGGTCACTGAAATTTTTCAGATTAGCTAACCTAAATCTGCTTACCCTGCCTCTCCCTTTCCTTTCCATGGAAAGCACAATAAAGTCTCTTGCCCACCATCTCCTCTCCCTCCTGACTGATCCTGGTGCTTCTCCATGTGGCCCTGCATGGCATGGCCTGCAAGCTCTCTTTTCAATGGCAGTTGTCTCCTAATATTTTGGCCTCCTCATACCTGAATAATGAGAAAACCTACAGTTTGAAACAATATATGCCCATATTTAATTCTGGACTGGTGTGGCCAAGGAAACCCCAGTTATATAAGTCTAGCTCTTAGCCCAGTGCCAAGCACCTTAGAGGAGCTCTGGAAATGCCTGACCTCATTGCTCCTTTCTGTCCCTTTCCTTGACTGTGACCTCATTGACTTGCTCTAGATGCTCTGATCTTTCCCAGCAGCCTCATTCTTTATACCTTTGGGTTATGCTGGCTTCATTCCTCTTCCCAGAGAGCTGTCTAAGCACTCCTCTCCCCTTGCTGTCCCACTTTGAGAGGCTGAGGATGAGGTCACAGTGTGGCTGGTGCATCAGCATTTGCATTGCTTAAGCAGTCAGAGCCTGAGCTAGCACTCTTTCCATCCACCTATGAGCAGCGATCTGTCAGTACGCTGGTCCTGGAAACAGCATGCTCCTCCTCTTGAACTCGGTCCAAACATTGCGCACATGAAACTTTAGAGGCCAGTTTCAGCTCCTTCATTTGGGGCAGCTCTGTAGGTGATCATCCAATTTTCTTATTTTGTTCATCTATTCCTACCCCACCTCCCCATTCTGCTCAGTCTAGAACTTACCTCTTGGGTTTATCACTCCTCATTAGAACCTTCTCCAGAAAAGGTGCAGTGGGTTGTCTGAGTTTCCCCTGAAAGCTGAGCCTGAGAATGGTAGTTAATTTGGGAGTGATTTCTAGAAGCCAAGGTGTGGGAGTGAGGAGTGAGATGGAGAAGGAGGAAAAGCCAACAGAGAATGTGAAATCAACTTGGTCACCACTGTGGGCAACGAGGCTCAGTCCCCTGTGGGCCTCTGGGGAACTGTGTACAATGCACCTTGGAATTGTCCTTCTGAATGTCAGGAGCCTGGGACACTTATCCACCAACTCCTGTGACCCATTGGCAGAGGGTTTCCGAGGGGGGTGTTAATTCCTCCCTACTTCTGGGGTGAGCCTGAGCCTAGGCTTAGTGGTCCTCCAGGGCTTAGGAGAAAGGCCGGAGGCAGAAAAGCAGGGAGGCCCTTGAGATGAGACTCAAGATGCAAAGCTGGCAGCACGCATAGAGCTGTCCACCTTAGGTGTTCTAAAATCAAGAGGGCTTATAAAAGGTGTCCCACAGAGGGTGGAAGTTAAACCAGTCAGCATTAGCTTTAGAAAAGGAAAAAGAAAAAAAAGAAACTGTAGACAGAGACAATGAATATCTTAGCAGCAACCAGGGTGGACAGATGATGGAGACTCCTACCCATAATACTTTGGCACAGGGTAAGATCTTAGATTTTTAGACGACTTTCAGGAAGGGGGAAGGAAAACTAAAGAAGGACTAAGGGTAAGTTTCCTGCCAGCCTGGTGAAGAGGGGGCTTGAGGTTGACAATTTCGCTGACATATAAAACAAGGAGTTTTTGGACTTAGGTGCATACCCACTACACAAACATTTATTGAGTGTTTACTATGTGGCAGGCATCATGCTTGAACTGAGAATATAAAAATGATGAAGACATGCCCCTTTGCTTCAAAGGTGCACACATCCAGTCAAAGGGGCAGACGTATAAGATGAGGAAGCTTCAAATATACATGTAATATAAATGTATAATAATAGGTATCTATTGGTATTATGGAGCCTAAGAACAGGGGTGGAGGGGTGAGTGAAGAGAAGGGTTCTTGAAAGAGAGGATGTTCAAATTGAGCCTGAAAAGATGAGTAGAAGTTATCTATCTGGAGGATGGATGGGAGAGGTGGGAAGCTGTATAGGCAGTGAGAAGAGCATGAGGAGAGAGTCAGAGGGGTGTGTATTAATTTTCTATTGCTGCATAACAAATTGCCACAAATTTAGTAGCTTAAACTGACCCATATATTTATTATCTCACAGTTTCTGTGGGTCAGGACTCCAGGCACCACTTAGCTGGATTCTCTGCTTCAGGTTGTCACCCTGCTGCAAAAAACAATCATGCAACTTTCATGGTTCAATGGTGAGACTATAGGTAAAAAAAACAAAACAAAACAAAAAAACCCTGTAATATATAATCTCTGCAGCCCATTTTGATAAAATACTGGTTAATTTACTCCTTTCCTGGCCTCTGCCCCCCACCAGAAACTGCGGTTCAATATCACTTTTTGTGTTTTGGAAGGAGGTAAACTTTAACTGAAATGCATGACTCTGATCTTGGAGACTGCATTCTCATTAATTTCTCCTTTTCATGAGTTTTAAAATGTTTCCATCTGAGAAGTAATCATATGAACATGATGTTGACGCTTTCCCAAGAAATGGCCAATACCAACAATAGCTCAGGAAGGCAGATTTTGACACAGCTGAATTTGACGATTTGCATGTCTTGAGAAATTGTTGGAATTTTCTGCTGAGGCATTGGAACCAAGAGGGCACAGCTTCATGGATTTACCTGAAATTTATTTATAGCCTGTCCAACATACTGATTCCAAAGGGACTCAACATCCTCATAGGTTGTTATCTTCTCAGCATCTATCATTGAACCTGTCCCCAAGCTAGCTCTGGAATCCAGGGCTCCCAATAAGATTCAATGTGATGTTGTAATCTTAGGCCCGATTATCCTAATATTGGATTTACACAGTGTTTAGGAGGAGAGTGTTGGGGTCACGACTTTTCTGGAGCTGTCTACTTTGGAATTGCCCAGAAGACTCTGTGCATTCTTCAGCCCTAGAAGTTGCTGTGCTTTCCTGTGTTGAAAGTTGCATTCTGAAAGAAGACCTTTAATCACATGCTCCAGCTCCTCTATTGTAATTGCTCTAAACAAGTTTTTTATTGGAATTTTGCTAGGAAATTATCCATTTTATCTAACTTTTCAAACTCATTGCCATCAATTTTCACAGAATATTCTCTTATGATTATTTTGGTCTTTTCTGTATCTGTGATTATGTCTCATTTCTCAATCCTAATTTTAAATAATTTTTCTCTTTTTCCCTAATCAGGTTGAGAAAGGTTTACCTTTTTTATTGGTCTTTTCAGAAAATGAGATTTTGTTTTTACTTCTCTTTTCTCTTTACTTTCGTATTTTCTATCTCTTTTTCTTTCTACATCCAGCTAATTGTATTGCTTTTTAAAAAAAATTTATTAAGATGAATGCTAAGTATCTTTAATTTTAGTCTCTGAAACTATTTAAGGCTATAATCTTTTTCTAAGAACAGCTTTTGCTGCATCCCCAAAATCTTTGTTCTAAGGTAGTCTCATTTTAATGGCTTCCTAGATAACTTTAAATGTCAGTTTTAATTCATCTTTGATACAAGGATTGGATACAAGTGTTTCTCAATTTACAATAGTTGAAATTATTATTATTATTATCAAGCTTACAGTTGTGCATGTGACCTCAACAACTCTTACCTTTTAAAATTTATGAAGATTTTCTTTATGGCCAAGTATTTGATTTATTTTAGGCATACAAATAAGCATATTTTTTCTATTCAGGGATGTGAGTTCTTATATATGTGCTAATTACTCTATATACTCACTTATTTTTTGCTTTCAAGGTGTGCCCTGAAAAGGTACATTAAAGTACCCTACTATTTGCTTTTCTGATAGTTTTTGACATATAATTAGCAACAACGTTGTATTCAGTCTGAAAAACTTCAAACAAATAAATTATATAAGCAAGGCCATGAATTTATTGTAATCCAAGATGCCTGGCAGAAGCAAATGTAAATCTCTGGGCTACCATAGCTTCAAAGCGGGTCTCAAAGAATTCACATATATAAATTCAAGGGACTTGAGTTCAAGGAAACAAAACATCATAAATAAAAGCAGGAACCAAGATTATTAGACACAACAGAAAAAGTAAGTGTATTTAATATTTATTCACAAATACTTATTGTGTCCACTAAGTGTCAGGTACTATTTTAGGTACTGGAGATATAATAATGAAAAAACCAAAATATATCTCTGCTTTTAATCATATACATTCAAGTTAAATGTCTCAACTATATAGTCTTTGAAGGTAAGAGGTGCTGTAGAGGAAGATAAAGCAGGGAGTGGGTATAAGGAAGATGACATTTAAATAAAAACTTGAAGGAAGTGAGGAGGTAAGGCATGCATATTTCTTGTAGTCAAGTGAAAACATTCTACAGAGAGATCAGTCAGAGCAAAAATTTGGATATGGGGATATACTTGGAATAGAAGGGAGTCAGGATGGCTGAGGTAGAGTCAAGTGGGAGAAGTAAAATATAAGGTCAGAGCGAATGAAAAGAAATTTAAAAAAGAGAAAGAAATATTATGGAAAAAGAGACTATTAAGATCAGTAAAGAGATATAAAATGAGCCAATTGAAACTTCTAAGACTGGAAAAAAATTCACAGTTAATATGTAAGAGGCATTGGCTGGTTTAAACATCAAATAAGACACAGCTGAAGAGAAAATAAGTGAACAGAAATAGAGCTGAAGGAATTCTATAGAATGCAGCAAAAAAAAAGACAAAGGAATGGAAAACATGAAACGGGTCTAGGCTATGTTTAAAGAGAATTCAAGAAGGAGAGAAGAGAGGGAATAAGATAGATTTAACATTCAAAAGCAAAAAGCCATACTCAGTACTTTGAGAATTGAAAGCACCAATTCTCAGTTTCAGGAAGCCCAATAAATCTGAATTCAGTTAAATAGAGAAAAATCCATATCTAGAACCAACAGAAAGGACACCAGAAACAAGTAAAAAAATCAAAGAAGACAATGAAAAGAAAAGAAAACTCAGCTACAAAAGAATGACAATTCAACTTACAGCTGACTTCCATAAACAGAAGTCATAGACTATAAAATAATATTCGTGAGTGCTGAATCTACATCTAGTGATATTCTATTCTCTATATTCTATATCTAATGAAACTGTTTTTCAAAGTTAAGGAAAGCTAGTTTCAGATAAACAAAAATTGTGTTTCTACCCACAGATGTCTGTCTGTAAAGAAAATTTGGAAATGTCTATTTTAGGGAAAATGAAAATGATCCCAGATAGAAGATCTGAGATGCAGGAAGGAAGGAAAAACATATAAACTGGTAAATATAAAAGTCAATATAAACACATATTGATTGGGTAACACTCATGATGATTTGTGGATTAAAATAATAGAACATAAACACTGGTTAAGAGTGGCATATAAGTCAATTGTAAAGGTGATTAAAGTTAAGATATTCTGGAGTTCTTGGATTCTTTGTGACAAAGGTGAACATAGTGATCAGTTTTGGATTTTTTAGGTTAAATTTTCATGTTAAAATTTTAGGGAAATCACCTCCCCTCAAAAAAGAAAGAAAAAAAATCTTTTATAATTTTCAAATTACTAGAGGGAAAAATTGAAATGAGATAAAAATGGAGTCAATATAAAAAGGGTCAAGACAGAAAACAGAGAAAAAAAGAGAAAAATGAGAATAGGCAGTACAAAACCAAATGATAGAAATAAATCCAAATACTAGTAATCCAGTTAATGTCAATGGAAAATCAATCTGATAAAAGACAAAGATTATCAGATTGAATTAAATATCTTTATGCTATTAATAAAAACATAAAATTAGGGACAAAGAATGTTGAAAATAAAAAGATGGAAAAAACATGTACCAAGTAGGTAGCAATGATAAAAGCTGGCATAATTATATTAATAAAACAATATTTAGCAGAATAAAATGAGTCACTACATAAATATAAAAGATTCAATGCACAGGAGATTTAAAATTCAAAACTTGTATACTTTTAGTAAAATAGCCACAACACATCTAAAGCGAAAGCTGGTAAAAGTACAAGGAGTAAAACACAAATTCACCATCATGGTGGGTGATTTTCACTCACCAATGTTAGGAATAAAATGGATCTTTTAAAAGTCAATAAACACATAGAATGTTTGAATAGTACAATTAAACTTGATCAGATTTTATAATTAACTCCAAAACACACATTTTTAAATGCACATATGAATAATCTGTGAAAAACAATCACCTAATAGACCACAAAACACATCTTAACAAATTTCAAAAGACTGACAACATATAGAGCATGCTATCTGACCACAAAATAAATGTTTTTGTTATCTGTTTATACACAAAAAAGATGGGTAGGAAAACTCATAAGTGTGGAACTTAAAAAAAATTACTAATTAACCCATGAGTGAAAAATGAATCATAATATAAGTAAGAATGTATATGGAACAAAGCATCGGTAAAAACACTGAAGCTTATAAGATGCAACTAAACTAGGATACGGAGGTCAATTTAAAGCCATATATTTGCATTTAAGAAAAAACAGCTAAAAATTAATGAGGTAAGCATCAGCTTAAGAAATTAGGACAAGAATAATAGAATAAACCCAAAGACAGTAGAAATATAAATTGAAAACACAGACAGACAGGCAGAATCAAGAAGGCCAAAACAGGATTTTTTGTAAATACTAATAAGATTCACAAAACTTCAGCAAGAGTAACAAGAAAGAAAGGAATAAGCTGAATAAACAAAATATGAAAAAAAAGACATTACAGATGTGTCAGAGATTAAAAAAATAATGAGAAACTATTATGAGCCAATTTTATGACAAAAGAAGTTAAAAAGTTAGGTGAAGTGAACAAATTCTTAAAAATATATATGTAACTTATTGCAAAAGATTCAAGAAGGAATGGAAAATGGGCATAGTCCTATAACTATTAACTGATATTTAAAAAATCTTCACTTTAAAGAAAGCAGCATGCCTAGATGATTATACAGGGAAGTTCTCCCTAACCCTCAAGGAATGGAAAATTTCAATCTTACGTGAACTTTTCCAAAGAATGTAGAAATGAGAGCACTCCTCGACTCATTTAAAGAGTCTAGCATAATTTTGATCCCACATCAGAAAAGGAATTAAAAGGAAGGAAAAGCACAGGCTATTCTCACTCCTGAATACAGATACTGAAATTCTTTTGCAAAATTCTAGCAAACTGAATTCAACATACATAAAAACACAGTATCTCATGACCAAGTGTAGTCTATGATAGGCATGAAAGTTTGATTTAATGTTAAAAATTTATTAATGTAATTCACTACATTAATAGCAGAAAGGGCAAAACTATTTGATCATCTCTGTGGATGTAGAAAAAAACACTTGATAAAATTTAACATCCATTCATGATAGAAACCTTTAGCAAGCTAAAGAATGAAACTTTTCTACCTCATAATAGGTAACTACAAAAAGCTTTCAACAAATGTCATACTCAACGGTGAGGAAGGGAAGAAGAAAGGGTGTAAGCAATTGTTACTTTTTTCTCTAATGTGCTCTATAACCTAGCCAGAGTATTATGGCAATATAAAGAAATTAATGTATAATAAATAGAAAGGAAGGAAAAAACTGTAGGATTGCCTATACCTTGTGACCAAAAATAAGCCAAAATTAAGTGTACTCCAAAATCTATTGGAATGAGCAATGTAATCTGATTGGTTTTTCTTCTGTGTTTACTTATGGCTTTAAACCGTAGAGCAGCGTTTCTTAACCTTGACACCATGGACATTGTAAGCTGGATAATTCTTTGTTGTGCATAATTCTCTGTCTTGTGCGTTGTAGGATGTTTAGTGGCATTCCTGGCTTTTACCCACTAGATGTCTATAATACCCCCAGCCCCAGTTGTGAGAACCATAAATGTATCCAGACATTGCCAAATGTCCCCCAACAAATTGCCCCCCAATTGGGAACCACTTCCCTAGAGAAACATCCACTATGACATCCAAGTAGACCCTGTCTCTATAGACATTTATTCACGGGATGTCATCAGTTATCACCTGCCTATATCTCTCACACTCAATGAAACACAGTGTTGTTTAAGCCATCTATCCAAATAAAATTTTCTTGCAGCTATTTTCTGTTTATTTCTCAAGTTTATGCTCTTGAAGGCTGCCACTGAGCCCTCTACCTATGATTGTGAAAGCCGAGGCAAATGAGTTTCTGTTATGGGAAAGCTTGTGCCTACAACTTCCGGCTGTGGCTAATTTATTCTTGGCACCCTTTAGCGTGCCTGACTCATAAGAAGGATGCCACAAGAGGAGATTCATGGGTGAGCCTAATCTTTTTAACCCAGAAAGGCTGTGATTTACGACTTCTCCCTTGTCACCAGGAGAAACAGTTAACAATTAGACTCTCAGAACCCTTTGAACAAAGGTGAGTGGAGGCTTCAGATCCTTCAGGTGGCAGGGAAGGTGCATGGTGTGGCAATCTGGGGCCGTTGGAAGTTAGGAAATGCACCTGCGGTGGAGAGGACTGGTGGGATGTGCGCCCTATGTTGGAGACAGGTTTAGTGCAGGTCATAAATATTGGGAATCCCATGTAAGATGATGTCATGCAGGGAGGGCCAGACCACCGTCACCCCAGTTCCCAGGGAGCTTGGTATATGATCCTCAATAGCTATATAAGAAAACAACTGCAAGCACCGGTTTATTCACATCTACCACGTGCCAAACCTTTGAAGAAGTGACTGTTTCCCTATTTCAGTTAGGACTCTTGTTTTAAGCAACAGAAGACTCAAATGGTTTAAACCGTAAGAGAATTTGTTGTCTCTCGTCGCTGTAAAGTTCTGAGGTGGGGTAGCTGCCTCGTCCTCAGGCTGGTAGCCAAGTGTCCCACATTGGTTGGTTCCTGGGGCCACATGCTTCCTCATGCGTAGCTTTTCTTTCCTCCATTTGCAAAACAAATGTCCACTTAGGACACCAGTTTGTTCTGAATCAGTCCCTGTGATGAGGGTGATGCCTTGCTCTGACCTGCCTGGGCCCATTTCTGAACCAGTCGCTGTGATGGAGCTGGGGGTGGAGATAACCCCTCGCAGCCCTCACGTCTTCTCCACAGAGTGTGGGCTAGATGCTGGCAAGTGGACTGGGATGCCCACCACCCCACAGACTGGGTTGAAGGGACTGTTGCACATGGAGGTCTGGTCATTTAAGGTTGATTAAAAGAACTATCACACTGCAGAGCAAAGCCCTCCTCAGACTTCTGTAGCCCTCAGCAGGGGTCTGTGGTGGGGTTTGAGGCAGGGGTTGGAAGAGCCCAGCCTGGGGAGGCAGACCTCAAAAACTAATATAGTTGTAACCTCTGCCAGCTCTGGGCCTGTTTGTCCTCCCACTCTTTCCTCATCTTTCTATTGCTCTGCATCGCAAGAGGACAGATGTCCAGAGGCTGCCTTTCCCAGGCTCCGAGGTCACTTGTCTTCTAGCTGGGTTTGCCGACGGGAGGTACCAGCAGGAGATGGGAGGGTAGAAAAAAGGGAGAAGCCAACGTATCTCCCCCCACTGTGTGCCTCAGGCAGCATCCAGCAGCAGTGATGTCTCCTCTGAGTCCGTGGCTTTAAATCCCACTGTGTCGTTCTAGGCCTGCTGTGGGTCCAGAATCCTCTCAGCATCCCTGCCCCATGGGTCCTGGTACCACTTCAGCTGGTCCCTCCAGCCAAGGTGTGGCAACATCTCCCTGTGGTTCCCAATCTCTGGGTCGCACCACCATCTCCCTGTGGCTTCTCAGCTCTTCCATTCTCTTCCATCCCCTGTGTCACCAATACACTTTGCTTTAAAAACTTAAGAGAGTTTCCTCTTTTCCTGGTTGTTCCTAACCCAAGCCTTGAATTTTTTGCCAGCCTAGTGTGGTCTGGGGAAGCAAGGATTACCAAATTCAGCTGAGACATCCAGGATGTTACTGACCCAACTTCTACACTTCAGTAAGCAGCTTCCTGTTCGAAATTAAAATACATCTCCTTTATTCTTTCCCTACCCCATCTTTGGCGTCAGGGGTTGAGGGGATGGTGTCCTTGGGGATGAAGTATTGAGATTGTCAGTAGCAATAGTGACAACTGATGAAACGTTTAGGTCTGATTTACAGGTAATGCTGGATTTGCATTAGTGTAGTAGGTTTAAAATAACATCCATGCATTAGATGATATTCAGATTTAATGGAAAATTAATGACTGCATTAAATCAGGTTTTATTGTTATGGAGGGTTTTAATTTGGCAGGACCATTTTCCTTTTGTGATCTAGGAAGTGCTCAGTTGAGGAAGGTGGGGCTTTCATTCTGCTTCTTGACCTATATCCATCCTGCGCTCACCCAGAAATGATTGTACCTTTTAAACAGGTTAAACTTTTTCTTTCCTTTAATTTTTTTTTTCCTCAGAAGGTGGTTTTCACTTATTAAACCCTTACAGATTCATTTAAAAGTAATAAAAATTAAACAAGTCATTGTTCTTCCTTGCTTTATGAAATGGAGTTTCCATTGTGGGTTCTTTGCTTTTTAAAGAGGAAATGCATCATTAAAGTCACTGCATTATTTATCAGAGAAGCTAATGAAATCATAACTGCAGTAACTGTAGGCATGCTGCCCAGCGCTGGTTTGAAACGCTGCCTATAAAACTCCAGTTAATCACTGCGGGACCAATGCCTTTTATACTTCAGCTCGTGAAACCAAAATCATTGCAGCGTTTGTGTAAAGTCCTCAAAATTCTTAACTCTTATCAAGGTAAGAAAGTCACAGTTATGGGATGATGGTGAGATTGGGTCAGAATTTGCTAGCCAGAGGCAGGAGCAGAGTAGATTTTAATGGGACTTCACAAGATGTTGAAAAGACTGCCTGCCAGCTTGCTTGTCTCTTGTTGCAATGTTACCTGTTAATTTGTTGATCTTTCCCCCTGCCTAGGTTGGCTGTCATCACAGGGATAAAAGCACTAGCTGCAGAGAGAGAAGATACCACGGCAAACACACGGACCAGTCCACAATTTTACAAAGCGGGCAGCTGACGCTAAGGATGGAAATGACTTGCTGAGAGCCAGGTGAAAAGCCGGGTCCTTTCTGCTTATCTCACCACCTCCCTCCTGGCGGGGTGGCCTGCCTTGGGACCAGGGCTTCAACATTCCGAGAAGGTCTGGGAGCCACAAGGCTAAAAGGAACCCAAAGAGGTGATCTTTCCTGGGCCCGCAGCGAGTTGACCTGACCTTCTCTGTCTTCCATGCCAACACCGCCCCCCCCGACCCACGCTGTCCTCCCATCCATGTCCCTGCATCTGTCCTTTCTTCTCTCCTTCACTCCTCAACTCACGCTGAGAAGCATGAGGCCTGGCAGATGGATTTTCCAGGCATGAGCACAAACCCAAGCATCTGGGAAGGCCCTTAGGCAAGCACTGGAGGTCCTCCAGCATCCCACACAGGCAGCTGGTGGCTGTGGCTGTGAAGTGGGCTGGGGTCTCAGTGCTCCCCATCTAGCATTAGGGCTGGCTTTCTAGAGGGGACAGAGACAAGGTCAGACCATTGACATTTCTTTATTCCATCTGACATGACCAGATATTTAGGCTAGAATGCACACAATTCTACATAGTCTTATAACCTCTGTTTGGTCCATTATTAGCTCTTTGCTTGACCTTTGGGGTTGCACACCCCAGAGCACCCCCGGCCTATTTCCCCACTTCATACTTTCCTGATGATGACATCCTATGGTCCTGAGGTGGACACCTGACCCTAGCCAGAACAAGGAGGGCCTTCCTAGGTCATTTGGACTTGGGACACATTTTAGGATCTGTCTCTCTCCAGGTTGTGAGTGAACTGTAGGTATAACATCTGGGAGCTCTTAGAGACCTTGTTTAGAGAGTCAACAAAAGAAAAAAAAAAAAGATCTGTGGAGGCAAATAGAGTTGAAAGATGGCCCGAGTGTGCTTGGTTCCCTTGGCTCCTGAGGCCCAGCTGCAAGCACCTGCCCTGAGTGCAGCCTGGGGGTATGACTTTCCCTAGATTCTGAACTGAGACCCAACGCATTTTCTCCTATGCTCTTGATCTAACTGAGTATCTGTCACTGCAACAACAAAGGGCCCTAAGTTTAAACTTCAGTTGATTGATTGATGGCTTCATTCATTCATGGGTGTAAATGCCCATTCAGGAATGTTTATAAGTACCTACTAAGTGGCACCTTTTATGGGCTCTCCCGTCCATATCTTGTTCACCTTACCCACCTTTCCATATTTGCCTCTTTACCGTATAGTTGTTTTTCATGTCAGATAGACAGGGAAAATGATTTTTAACAGCTATTTTAGGTTAGATGAGTTGTAAAGCAGACTTGGTGAGGGGGGTTCTGGAGTATGAGTTTCTGACGGGCCTTAAGAGGACTCAGCTGCAGCTTTGTGATCGAGTGATTAAGTAATCTGTCACCAAGCTTCGTGGTATATTTATAATTTTCCGGAAGCTACCAAAGAATGAGAAGACCTACTCCTTTTTCTCAAGATGCTTATAGTTAAGGAAGTGGGAAAGGGTCAAGATAAATGTGAGGGACTTGCAAATAAGGAGGAGAGATATACGTAAGGGGAAATGAATTGGACTGCTTGAGGAATGCTGGTCTGCTCTGGCTAAAGAAGATCAGTTTGCACTTTTACAGCACTTCTCATTCAGAGATCTCAAGGTGTATGACAAATACTTCTTACCATGGCTCACCATCCCTTGGGTACCAGAGGTTTGGAATAAGGAATAACCAGGGGCCAGAAAGGATGGGAAACATACTTAATAGATGTTCCAGGAGGAGTTAGGTAAGAGAGTATAATTACCTGTACTGGAATTGGGCTACAATACCAGAAGTGAATGAGCTATCAGACTTCTGATGCAAGGAGGTGATACGAACACTCTGTCAGCTCAAATATAAAGGAGTATGGAGGTTGGTTTCATTGTCCATTTCACCGCGTATATTTCTTATACTGTTATGCATGAAAGTGTTTTATTTTTGAATTTCTCAAAAATCACTATTTCCAAGCTAGATGTCTCCTGCCAAGCCTGCATCCGACCCATCTGTTCGATATCATCGGCTGACATCTTCCCACTTGCCCCAAACTCCTGACCTTTCCCTCTTGCGCTGCCCCGAGCCTGCATAAGTGATGAGTAAGGGAATCTGTCCCCGCCGGGACTTCAGAGAAGACGGACGATGAAGTATTCTTCTTTGCGTCCTTCCCCTTTCCCTCCTTCCCTCATTTCTGACTTAGACTTCTCATAACCTTTCCAGGTGCTGCCTCCTTCCACATCTTTCCCCATCTCCCTTCTCTTCCCAGTTCAACCATCTCTGAAGACTTGGAGAAATTCAGGTTGATCAGAAAGGCCAGTTCCTATTGGATTGCACTCAGACCTGAGTCCTTTAAGCAAATCTAAGTGGACACAAACTTCACAATTCTCAAGTTCAGCAGTATATAATGGAGTCTTTTCTTGGTAATAAAATTTTAATTTCTGTTCTTGAGCTTCCATTTCTTCTGATACAGAAAAATGGATTCTCATTACTTGAAGGTAAACTGTCAACTTTTGTAATTTCTCAATCACTTCAGGTTAAAAAAATTAGCTACTTTGGGGATTCCCTCCCCTCCCTTTTTAAAAATAAACTTTATGGCTCCTCAGGTTGGTGTCAAGGTTTAGGAAGAGGACTGTTTACTCAAATGTCATTAGGTCACTCCCTGGCCTGTATCTGGTAAAGTTCTCTGCTGCCAGCCCCTGACGTGTACCTTGTGTTACCTGGTATTTAGAACTGGCCACTTCTGCCCAGTGGCCTGCTGAGCTGTTGCCTTGGGCTTATCACACCCTTGGTGGGTAGTTGCAAGGGAGAAGACTCCAGTTCTCACTCATACCACATTTTTAGTTTTCTTCTTTTATACCTGAACCCCTAGATTTTGAGCTTTATACTTAAGAATTAGATGCCTCTGATCTATTTTCTTTCTGACCCTCTAAACTCTCCTCCCACGCTCCCTGGGAAAAGGATAGTTATAGGTTTGTAGCCCAAGGGATGGATGATGGGAAAAGGGAAAAACCATCCTAGTTAATGTCTCAATGTATCATCTCTCCAAACAAGCCAAATTCTTTGACTGGATATATTTTGAGTGCAAGGTAAAAAATGAAGAACTTATTAGAAATCATTTGCATTAGTCAAAGCTTTTAAAAAGGCATAGTATAGGGGCTTCCCTGGTGGCGCAGTGGTTGAGAGTCCGCCTGCCGATGCAGGGGACATGGGTTTGTGCCCTGGTCTGGGAAGATCCCACATGCCGTGGAGCAGCTAGGCCCATGAGCCATGGCCGCTGAGTCTGCGCGTCCGGAGCCTGTGCTCTGCAACGGGAGAGGCCACAACAGTAAGAGGCCCGCGTACTGCAAAAAAAAAAAAAAAAAAAGGCATAGTATAGAACTTCTTATTTTCTTATAAGAACCAGTAGGATGTGTGTGTAGGGGTATAAGTAGGATCAGCTGAAGTTACCAGTGTGTTCCGACGAGAGAGGCTACGCTCGGAAATCAAGGTTTCCCTAGTTACAAGCAGAAAATCCCGTTTCATCAATTATCAGCCCATTATCACAGGTGAAATGCTAGACCAAGGTGACAAAATCGACAATATATAACATAACATCAGATTTGGTGATGGTGTATTTCAAGCAGAGGTCCCGAGGTCACCCACACTAAGAAGAAATATGTCATATCCACCCTCATGATATGACATTATTAGGTAGAAACATATGAGATTGTTTTTGCCAACCGGGAAAGGAGAAAAAATACCCCTCCGGTGCTAACACTTATAGCTATCTGCATGCTTATAACCCTCAGCCCCTTGCCAGAGACACTGGAGATGCCAACTCCTATTGCTACTCAGGTGGCCCATTTGCACTTGATTCTTGCTCCTAGAAAACTTTGACATATTTTCTTTTGAATTTCAGCATTTTTAAGATTTAACAGCTTAAAATCTTATGTTGGCTGAAACATCTCTGTCTTGCACAATTATCATTTTTTTTAGCTTTGCAACCCACATAATCAGAACAAAACTTACACTGCTTACCACCAAGATAGAGGGGGTAGACTATGTTTAAGGACAAAGGGAATGTCAATACCAGATAACTGAGTTGTGGAGGAGGGTCAGGGAGGAGGGGTCATGGTCAAATCAGAGGAAGTTAGGTGGTGCCTACTAAAGAACTCTTAAATTATCTGGGAGTGAGCTCAGACATGAAATCATTTCTGAGACCTTTTTTTTTTTTTTTTCATAAACTGCATACCTAGTAGTAAATTGCTTTTGGAAGCTGTATTAGTGTGTCTGGTCACCAAAGCAGTAAAGGCCCACTGATTAACTATACTTTCATCTTAGCATCCAACTCACGTATGAATGCAGCATGTTCTAAAGTAGTTCTGCTAAATACTTGCTCTGCCAGATGTTAAAATACTAGTAATAACAAAATCCTCATTTACAGGTCACAGAAGCTAACCCTGGACGACTTAAATAAGAAAAGAAGGGTGAATTGAAGGACTGCATGAATTCACAGTCATGATGGGAATACTGACGAGCAGGTAGAGAAAACGATCAGGAGCTAAGGGAGGAGTAGGTGGCCAGAATCACAATCAAAATCATGCCAACCGGTTCAGCCTGGTGGGGACAACACTGCCGCCACCTGCAGGCGCAACACTTTCCTTGCCTCACCAATGGCTCTGAACTTTGAACCTTGTGCCTCTCAGAGCCACCAGAATGAGTCATTACTGCTCCTGCTTCTCTGTCGCTTACTCCGAGTCAGAGTCCCAGGGGAAGCAGCCAGCTGGCCCTGGTTTCCTCAAAGTAAGGCAGGGTGAGAGTGTTTGCCTTTTCACCTTCTGTAGTGAGAGACGGGCCTTGCCTCCCAGTAAGATTCACACAGTTGGGAATTCCCGAAACATAGGAAGGTGCTTCAGATGCCTGGCAGCCAAAAAAATGATAAATGATAACAGGATGTTACATAGGAAAAGGCTCCATATCCAATTAATTTTGAGAAATGCCAGGTTTAACAGATTTCTTTACTATAGGGCCTTTAATGTGATTGCATGCATGGTGAATCTCCAAGAGAGATTATAGGACACCCTTCCTCTTTATCATCCTATGTGAGTGTTCCATGGAATACATTTCATGAATCACTACTTTAAAGCAACAGGCAACAAGACTTTTTTTTTTTGTTTTCACACTTAACTTTAGCAAACCAGTCTCTTTATCAACACATGTTGTATTGCTAAGCATGCAAATTAGAACTGCAGTTTTGGAAACTTTCAGTCTGTACTGCTGCCTCACAGTTGGTTTGTTTCACAAGGAAAGTAGCATTACTACGTTAGCAGTACCCACCAGAGCTATCCCCTCTTGAGGGGTGCGGGCTTGAGTTTAGTCTTGGAGGTTTATCACTGCCACAGGCTGTTCCTTAACGATGCATCTCCATTTGTTCTTGGCACATTTTCTGACTCGCCTGAAGCAGTTAATGCGGTTTTAGAAAATGTCTAAGAGAGTAGCTTATGTCTGAGAGACCCTGGCCCTGCATACAGCAGAGGTGGAAGCTGCCAAGATTCGAATTCTCTGATAACTCAAAACAAATGTCCTCCTTGTTTTTATAAATACAACAATGTAAGAACACATAATTCAACAACCAAACAATGAATGACCTTTAAGCCATGCTCAGCATAGGAAATTGCTCCTATCTGTATTCATAGATGATGTCTAAACTTTAGGTCAGAGTCATATTTTATTTGAAGATTGGTAAATTGGAGATCATAGCTTCGCATGCAAATCCAGGCCTTAGCTCCCTAGGCAGTACATGTAAATATGCGTTATGTGCTTGACCTAAATCAGCACTAAAAGTCAATTTTTTAAAAAATTCCATCATTTAAGTTTCTTTTTTCAAACCACTTTCTCCGTATCGTTCAACTTTTGTAAAATACAAAGCTAACACTATGAGTTAGAGCCACTTATTCAAAAAATATGTATTTGGGGTCTGTGATGTGAAAGACCTTATGCTAGGTGTAGGGGATAAAATAGTAAATAAGACATGTTTCATGCCTGTTAGAGCTTACACTTAAACTGTGAATTTGTTTGTTCATTTAGAAGAATTTCTTAAGTTTTACTATAATCCAGGCACTGAGCTAGGAGCTCAGGATAAAAGAGTGAACAAGAAAATAAAAGTTTCTATTCTTGGGAACATAGATGTAGTCAGGGAGACTGACATGAAGTCACACATTGCATAATTATTTATAGACTCATGCTTGCAGTCAGAGGCACAAAGGATAAGACCACAAGCGATGAGGATATGATGGAACACATTCTCTGAGGAAGGACTTATGAGCTGTGCTCTGAGCAGGAATAAACATGATGGAGACACGTATGGGGCATGTGCAAGTCAAAATTAGTGTTTTGCAGCAGAAGAGACTTTTGCTGGTATCAGGAGAAGAGTGGCCTAAAGTGGGAGAAGCGGGCAGGGCCTTGGAGACCAGGAGATAATTTTGGTCTTCATGCTAAGTGCAATGGATGGGCACAGAGGAGGTTTCATCAGGGAAGTGACACAATCAAATATGCAGTTTCGAAAGACCACTTTGGCCCTACATGTTGAGTGGTGTGTAGGGGCAATAATGGAGGCCGAAATACCAGTTGGGATTTTATTCCACTAATCGAAGTGGGAAATAATGGTCGGTTGGACTAAAGTAGGGGTGGAAGAGATGATGGTAAGAGATGTATAGATAAAAGAGATATAAAGAAATCTGACACAGTAGGACTTCATGCTTAATTGGATGCAAGAGGTATTTAGGAGAAAGCCAAGTAGATTGCCAAAGGCAATGTGGTGGACCAAATGTTGTAAGAGACTATGGAGGCCCCTGGCTAGTCACTGGGTGTCAGCAAAGGCATATACAAAGAAGCTCATGACCTCAAGTTGTACGTGGCTTATTTGAATAGATATAAATACTGAAAAGTTGGCTCACAGTCAAGGCCGTATGCACCAGGCATCAAGTGAGTGATGCATGCACTGTGGGTTGCAGGTGTTCACAGGTCACTTGTAGATAGAGCTAGCCAGAGAAAACGTCATCAGCAGATGACACCAGCTGGACTTGGGCAAAGAAAGGGAGAAGAGCAATCCCGGTGGAGAGAACACATGGGAGAAGGTGAGGAGGAAGTAAGGATAGATGTCACGTGCATAGGGAGTACCAAATAGACCAGTTGTATCAAAATAGGAGATTTGGAGGAAAAGTGATAAGTTTTGAAGAGTAGGTGGGAGACACTGATGGGGCTTCAGAATTTCTATAAAAAATTCACAAACATTGTTTTACCTGGATCATCATGAGTAGGCTCTAAATCTGGTGCAATAGGAAAAGCTCAAGTTCTAGGTCTTCTCTGATTTTCTCTACAATGGAATCCTTTTTTCTCTCGGCTTTATTGAGATGTAATTGACATATAGCACTGCGTAAGTTTAAGGTGTAAAATGTGTCGATTTGATGCACTTACTTATTGAGAAACGACTACCACCATAGCGTTAGCCGATACCCCCATCTCTTCACATACCGTTTCTTTCTTGTGGTGAGAACATTTAAGATCTATTTTCTTAGCAACTTTCAAATACATAATACAGTATTATTAACTATAGTCACGATGCTGTACATTAGATCTCAGAACTTATTCGTTTTATAACTGTCAGTTTGTACCCTTTGACCAACGTCTCCTCATTTACCCCACCTCCCAACCCTGGCAACCACCATTCTACTTTCCGTTTCTATATGTTTTGTTTTAGATTCCACATGTAAGTGATATCATGCAGCATTTGTCTTTCTCTGACTTATTGCACTTAGCATTATGCCTTCAAGGCCCATCCATGTCACAAGTGGCAGGATTTCTTTCTTTCTCAGGGCTGAATAGTATTTCACTGATGTGTACCACATCTTCTTTATCCGTTCATCTGCTGACAGACACTTGGGTTGTTTCCGTATCTTGGTTATTATGAATAATGCTGCAATGAACGTGGTAATGCAGATATCTCTTCAAGATCTTGTTTTCATTTCCTTTGGATACATACCAAGAAGTGGGATTGCTGCATCCTCTGGTAGTTCTATTTTTAATTTTTTGAGGAACTTTTATGCTGTTTTCCATAATGGCTGTACAAATTTACATGCACAAGGGTTCCCTTTTCTTCACATCCTCACCAACACTTGTTATTTCTTGTCTTTTTGATCCTAGCCAGCCTAACAAGTGTGAGATGATATCTCGATATGGTTTTGATTTTCATTTCCCTGATGTCCCTGATAATTAGTGATGTTGAATACATTTTCATGTACCTGTTGGCCATTTGTATATCATCTTTGGAAAAATATCTATTTAGGTTCTTTGCCCATTTTTAAATTAGATTATTTAATGTTTTGCTATTGAGTTGTGATTCCTTATATGTTTTAAAAATTAATCCCTTACCAGGTATATGATTTGCAAATATTTTCTCCCATTCTGTAGGTTGCCTTTTCATTTTGTTGATCATTTCTTTTGCTGTGCAGAAGGTTTTTAGTTTGATGTAGTCCTACTTGTTGATTTTTGCTTTTGTGGCTTGTGCTTTTGGTGTCAAATCCAAAAAAACCATTGCCAAAGTCTATGTCAAGGAGCTTTTTCCCTCTTTTCTTCTAGGAGTTTCATGGTTTCAGTTATGTTTAAGTTTTTAATCAATTTCCAGGTAATTTTTTGAGTGATGTAAGATAGGGGTCCAGTTTTATTCTTCTGATGTGAATCCAGTTTTTCCAACACCATTTATTGAGGAGACTATGATTTTCCCATTGAGTACTCTTGGCTCCCTTGTCACATATGCAAGGGCTTATTTCTGGGCTCTCAGTTCTGTTCCATGGGTCTATGTGTCTTATTATTATGCCAGTGCCATGCTCTTTTGATTACTATAGCTGTGCTGTTGAATTCAGTTTGCATATCTTTTGTTGAGGATTTTTGCATCTATATTCATCAGCGATATTAGTCAGTAGTTTCTTTAACCTTGTAGTGTCCTTATCTGGTTTTGGTATTGGGGTTATGCTGGCCTTGTAAAATGAATTTGGGAGTATTCCCCTTTTCAATTTTTTGGAAGAGTTTGAGAAGGATTGCTGTTAATTATTCTTTAAATGTTTGGTAGTATTCACCAGTAAAACAACCGTCTGGTCCTGAGCTTTTTTGTTGTTGAGAGGTTTTGGATTACTGATCCAGTTTCCTTACTTGTTATTGGTCTGTTCAGATTTTCTGTTTCTTCCTGATTCAGTCTTGGTTGGTTGTGTATTTCTAGGGCTTTATATATTTCTCCTATGTTATCCAATTTAGCATATAACTGGTTCATATTAGTTTCTTATGATCCTTTGTATTTCTGTGGTATCAGTTGTAATGCTTCCTCTTTCATTTCTGATTTTATTTATTTAAGTACTCTTTTTTCTTGGTTAGTCTAGCTAAAGTTTTGTCAATTTTGATTATCTTAAAAAAAAACCAGGTCTTAGTTTTGTTTGAAATATCACACCCTCAGAGAAGTCGTCCTTGTCATCCATCCTCAAGCAGGCTTTCCTTGTTATTGTTCATCATATGTTCCTGTGTATTTCCCTCACACTGTTAAGCACAACCTGCAAATGTTCCAAATGTTCGCTTGTTTAGTATCCGCCTTGTCCACTAGAATGCAAACTCCAGGACTGGAGGGTTTTGTGTGACGCCCTTTGTATCCTTGACACTTAAAGCAGTGTCCACTTGGGGCTCAGTAAACACTGGGATGAAAAGGAGGTAATGAGTATGATAAAATAGCAGGAGTAGGGAATTTAGTCCAGAAATGAGGGCAGATCCTGATACATTTACTGAGGGAAAATATGGCTCATTTTGGGTTTGCCAGGCAATTCCTGAGCTCTGCTCAAAAACAAGCACATGGAAAACAATATCCAAGTCTTTTCATAGCCTCTGAAAATTTGAAAACCCTTGTTAAGGCTCCTCTTGGAATAAAGTTATGAAAATATTTGGGATGTTCAAAGTGTAAATATTCACAGTGTTTAAAATACTTTTCTCTTTTTTTTGGGATAAATTTATTTATTTACTTATTTATTTTTGGCTGCGTTGTGTCTTCATTGTTGCACACAGGCTGTCTCTAGTTGTGGCGAGTGGGGCCTACTCTTTGTTGCAGTGCACGGGCTTCTCATTCTGGTGGCTTCTCTTGTTGCGGAACACGGGCTCTAGGCATGCAGGCTTCAGTAGTTGCAGCATGCAGGCTCAGTAGTTGTAGCTTGCAGGCTCTGGAGCACCGAGCTCAGTAGTTGCGACTCATGGGCTTAGTTACTCCACATGCATGTGGGATCTTCCCGGACCAGGGCTCAAACCCCTGTCCCCTGCATTGGCAGGCAGATTCTTAACCACTGAACCATCAGGGAAGCCCCTAAAATACTTTTCTAATTAACCATTTTATGAGATGTCTTTACTTTCATGCTCAGCTTTTCCACTTATCTTTTAATGCCTTAAATAACTCTTCCATTCAACTTTCCTCTGAAAGCATTGCTAGTTAATACTGACTCTAAAATTGGGTTTTCCTAAACATTGT
This sequence comes from Monodon monoceros, assembly GCF_005190385.1. Classification (NCBI taxonomy): domain Eukaryota; kingdom Metazoa; phylum Chordata; class Mammalia; order Artiodactyla; family Monodontidae; genus Monodon; species Monodon monoceros. Next base: position 31,208,468 of record NW_021703782.1, on the reverse strand, counting down.
GAGTATGAGGAGATTACATCCTGGTCCACAGGGCCCAAGAGGGAACATGGGGTTCCTTCCACCCATGGTTGCAGCTTCCTATTCTTCCAGGATAGAAACTTCCTGGTGACTCTGTTCCTGGGCACGGCTTATCTCTTGGGCTCTGGGGTCTACTGTGCTGGAGACAGGGTGAGTTCTACTCTCAAGATTGAATGTTACCCCACCTCTAAAGTAATCCTGCTATGCATGGGAGTATTGTCTGAGCCTCAGAATATCTAGTGAGTTCTGGATACAGACTCTTGCTGGGGAGTAGACCCTAAAGACCCCAGCAGCTTGTTTATTACAGCTCACAGACAGTGAAGCCAAACTGTCTGGGTTTGAATCTCAGCTTTTCTACTTGCTCACAGGGTGACTTAGCAAATTACTCAACCCCTCTGTGCCTTGATTTCCTCACTAAAAAAGGAGGTTGATGATTATTATACCTACTTCAGGGAGATGTGCTATGAGGATGAAATGAGATAATATACATAAATCCCTTAGAAAAGTGTCTGGCACACAGTAAACGCTTAATTAATGTTACCAATTATAGTTGTAGGCTGAGTATACGGGCATCTTTGTTCCTACACAGCTCTTTTAACTAAGCCTGTTTCATCCATTAATACCCATGTTTTTATAAACAGCATTCAGATTATAACCTGTCCCTGTTGGTCTGCCCACTTGTCTCTCATCTGAACAGGTTGTTTACCCTACTTTCATTTGGGTTACACACCCTGCTATAGACTGACAACTTTGCTTGACTCGCTTTCTTGCCCCTGACCTTGAAAGGTCTTCCTGGGATACGACTTTTTATATCACAGCTTACCTGCCCTCCACACTCACTGCCCTTCCATACACTCCCTCATCCTCTGGGGCCACCAGGACATGAGACCTTCCCTGATTAGTGAGGAGTGATGATGTAGGACCCTGGTCCTTTGCCCTACGAGCGAGCTTTTCATCAATTCCTAAATCTTTAGTACTGAGCTGAAATAAAATGAGTGGCACTACGTGTCATGGTGGGAAATGACATGGCCTTACCCTGAAGAGGACACCTAGCCATCCAGGTGGTTATCCAGAGGAGGAAAGGGGACTAGGTTTGTTTTTCAACATGGCCCCTTATGGTCTTAGCTTCCTTCTCTCTCTCTGTATCTCCATCTGCCTCACCTTTGACAGTGTTTTGGGGGGTGGCCTTGTCTGAGGCTGACCCATTGGATTCTACACCAAATTGGAATCAGACACTGGTGTGGATTCTTTGCCCTTGGTTGAGCATATCGCAAATGGCCTCATATTCATGGGAGCGATGTTGCCATAATCCAGAAAATAATCAGGAATTTCCTGGTGCACTGTCAAGGAATTTGTCTGGTCTTCTCCCCGAAAGTTATTCAGTCCTTTGCTGTTGAGATGGTTTTCACTGTTTTTCAATTTTCTGTCAGCATACTCATTCTGTTCTGTGTTTCCATTTAAAACTTCACATTTTTCCAGAAGAATAATGCTCGACCCATCATTTTGGTTGTCAGTGACTGGGAAGCATTGCTGGTGATTAACACAGCTGAAGCTCCCGCAAAATTTTTCATGTGGCATTTACTGCACGTTGGGGTTTACAGAACAGTGGGCTGCTCTTTAACAAACGTGATACACTGTGCTGTGGACTCACCATGAATCAAGGATTGCTGAGGCTTCTGAGTTTTCTCCGAAATGTCACTGCTTCATCTATGCTGGTGGTAAGAATGTATGAGGATAAGGAGAGGAGTTTCATCCACCTCAGGCTGCACACAACATATTGAGATGATAAATTCCTGGTTAATTTTCTTACCCTGGCTCTGTGAAAACTCTTAGCTCGAACCTGCTGCAGTTCTCTTAAAAATTCCCTGGCAGTCCTGGAAGCCAGGAAAGATTTATTTTCAAGCTAGAATTTTGGTATCTGAATTGTTGAGTCCCTTATTGAATTATAATAGCACATTGTTTAAATTAAATTTCCTTTGAAAATAAAATAAGCGTTTAAATGAAGGGGAAAATACTATGTCATAGTAGGCAAAGTTTGAGAGACTGAAAACCCTATTTAAGAAAAAATTCTAAAGGCTTTGTGAAACCCTCCTCCCACTGGTCAACCTGCTCACACCATGGCTTTCATCTGAGAGCATTTCTCTACTCTCCACCAGAGCTAAGGCTAGGAGAGATGTATTTTTATAAAGCCAAGCCAGGCCTCATATAAGGGTCCTACAGGACTGTAATGAGGCCATTTAGACATGTTAGAGTTCAGTGTTTAACTTGATAACCAGAGGGTGTCAGTTTCCCTACTTTAAAAATGCCATATTTTGGGGGAAGAAGACCTGTATAGACATTTCTCCAAAGAAGACATACGGATGACCAACAGGCACATGAAAAGATGCTCAATATCACTAATTATCAGAGAAATGCAAATCAAAACTACAATGAGGTACCACCTCACATGACTCTGAATGGCCACCATCAAAAAAAAATGTTTACAAATAATAAATGCTGGAGAGGGTGTGGAGAAAATGGAACCCTCCTACACTGTTGGTGGGAATGTAAATTGGTGCAGCCACTATGGAAAACAGCATGGAGGTTCCCCAAAAATCCAAAAATGGAGTTGCTATACGATCCTGCAATCCCACTGCTGGGCATATATCTGGAGAGAACCATAATTCGAAAAGATACATGCACCCTAATGTTCATTGCAGCAATATTTATAATATCCAAGACATGGAAACAACCTGAGTGTCCATTGACAAATGAATGGATAAAGAAGACGTCATATATGTATATGTACATATATATGTGTTGTATAACATATACACTTACACACAGTGGAATACCACCCAGTCATAAGAAAGAATAAAATAATGCCATTTGCAGCAACATGGATGGACCTAGAGATTATCATACTAAGTGAAGTAAGAAAGAGAAAGGCAAATACCTTATGATATCATTTATCTGTGGAATCTAAAATATGACACAAATGAACCTATCTACAAAACAGAAACAGATTTGCAGACATAAAAAACAGACCTGTGGTTGCTGGAGGGTGGGGTGGTAGGGGACGAGTGAATTGGGAGTTTGGGATTAGCAGATGCAAACTAGTATATATATAGGATGGATAAACAATAAAATCCTACTGTATAGCACAGGGAACTATATTCAATATACTGTGATAAACCATAATGGAAAAGAATATGAAAAAGAACGTATATATGTGTAGAACTGAATCACAGTAGAAATTAACACAACATTGTAAATCAACTATACTTCAGTAAAATAAATGTTAAAAAATGCCATTTTGGGCTGCATACATTAAGCATATTACCGTCCGGGTGAGAATCTGTAGCAGTTAGCTGTAGCCCATCAAATGGTGGACAAAACAGATTGCAATTCAAGCAGCGGTGGTTATAAGTACACACTGTTAGCTAAATTCCTTCCTCCCTATTCCCTCTTTTGTTTTTCCCTCCCTGTTACTCTCCCTCCCTCCCTTCCTTTCATCCTTCCATGTTAGACATATTCCTCAGGATGGGAGGGGTTGGTAACCTTGCAAGTAGATTTGGGGAGTAAAAGAAAAAAAAAAACACTTTCTATTACCCTCTGAATACTCCTGACACCAAATGTGTGGGTTTTTCTACACCAAGTAACTCTCTAGTTCTCTGTGGATTCTGATTGGGTGTCCTACATTTTAACTCAATTCTGACACTAACTGCCCAGAGTTAGTGCAGACCCTACAAGACTGCCCCCACTCCAGATGCCAATGGCAAGTCCCAGGTTGTCACTTGTACTTTTGACCAACCAGTTCGAAAGCGGGGGTTCCCACGACCCTCCCCTCAGGTACAATAATTTGCTAGAACTGCTCACAAAACTCAGGGGAACCTTTATTTAACTGTATCATAGTGGATGTTTCGAAGGATACAGGAGAACATCCAGATGAAATAGTACATAGGGCAATTTATGGGGAAGGGACACAGAGCTTCCATACCCTCTCAGCACCTCCATGTGTTCGCCAACCCGGAAGCTCTCTGAACCCTATAGTTTAGAGATTTTTTAATGGAGGCATCATCACATAAGCACAATTGATTATTAACTCAATCTCCAGCCCTTCTCCCCGCCCAAAAGGATGTGAAGGGTGTGGCCAAAAGTTCCAAGCTTCTGATCATGCCCGGTCTCTCTGATGATCAGCCCCTATCCAGGAGCCACCAAGAGTCACCTCACTAGTACAAAAGATGGTCCTATCACCCAGGAAATTACATGGGCTCTGTGTCAAAAACCAGGGTCAAAGACTAACTATTAGAACAAAAGATGCTCCTAGTACCCCTGTCACTCAGGAAGGTACAAGAGATTTGGGAGCTCTGTTTGTGGAACTGGGGGCAGAGACCAAGTGTATATATTTCTTATTATGTCACAGGGAGTCTGAGGGCTAAACTTTATTTTAATGATTCTCTTTGCCCCAAGTAGTCCAAGGCAGGGCAATAGACATGTGTCACAGTCACCCTTGAAGTTTGGGTCAGTCCAAGGCTTGACTGATTCATGCCCTGCAGTGGCCACTTGAGCCTGTGGCTCATGCCAAGACCAGGAGCTCTGAGACTAGGTTCAGAGAGAGAGGTGAAACTCCCCGATTGAGTCCTCCAGCTGTGTGACTCCCCATGGCTCAGCCTTGTTTCTGTTAGTGAGGCCCTGCTGCCAGGAAGCCTGCACAGCTGAACGGAAGAGTTGCCACAAAATTCGTCTTTATTATCGCTTTCCCTGTAGTGTAGATATTTGGAGTTTACTGAGTGATCACATCAGATTTTACAGTTTACATGCGTGCCAGCTGTCCTGGATGATCTTTCTAGTATAAAACATTCAACAAAATGCCTGTGTGGGAAATGCTGCCCTGGAGCTTTGGATGGCAAAGAGATGAGGTTGGAAATGAAGTATACCCACAAGAAGCTTCTAATGTAGTGCAGGGGTAAAATATACCTCTAAGACCAAGGGGAAAATGGTGTGTACTTTAAGAGAAGCAAAGAGAAAAGGGAGTAAGATATAAAAGTAGAGAGCAAGGGAAAATTGATTTCATTTGGAAGAGCCAGGGGAAACTTCCTTTAAAATGTGGTGATATAGGGAGGGTGGGAAAGAGACGCAAGAGGGAGGAGATATGGGGAGATATATATATATATATATATATATATATATATATATATATATATATAGTTGATTCACTTTGTTATAAAGCAGAAAATAACACACAATTGTAAAGCAATTATACTCCAATAAAGATGTTAACCCCCCCCAAAAAAATGTGGTGATTAAATCTGGTCTAGCAGACTAGGTAGAATTTGAACACATATAAGTGGGCTGTACATGGGATTATAAGTTAAGGGGGGCATTCCCAGGCACACAGAGGAAAGGATGGGAGCAACTGTCTGGCTTGACTGCAGTGGTGGTGCAGAGATGAAAACTTGGTTGGAGAGGTCATTTGGGGAGAGAGGATGGGAGTGAGAGGATGGGAGCAACTGTCTGGCTTGACTGCAGTGGTGGTG
>NW_021703782.1:31190143-31202921 GCF_005190385.1 Monodon monoceros | reverse complement strand
GAGTGAGAGGATGGGAGCAACTGTCTGGCTTGACTGCAGTGGTGGTGCAGAGATGAAAACTTGGTTGGAGAGGTCATTTGGGGAGAGATTTTTACCTAGTAGGTGCTCACTGCCCAATGCGCATAGGAGCTAACACTATGGCACTGGCTTTTGAGAAAAGAAAGAGCTTTATTGCAAGGTCAACTGGTCAACTGGAGAGAGGAAGCAAGGCTCTCAAATCTGTCCCCCTGATCCAGGGTTTCAGGCAAACTTTAAGAGGTTAGGGGAATTTTAAACTTGGAAGATGATTGGCTAGTCTTGAATCAGTCCACAGAAGCTACTTGTGCTGCTGGAAACCGGATTCTCCTTATTGAAGGACATCTCGCCTCATAAAGGGCTCTGGTGGCAAAATTTCTGTTCTTTGAATTCCATAGACTGAAATTCTTGGTTCTGGGGTCATGCTAGAGATGTGGGTTCCTGTCTTGCACAGCTCAGTCTCTGTAAAATAACTCCAGGTTAAATTAATCAACTACCTGTTTCAGGAAAGCAAAACCAGGTTAGGCTGGTCAATGTTTTGCACACTGTTTTAAGATGCTGCTGGACTTTGGCTGTAAGTGAAGGAGTTGAAGCAACATGAGTGCCAGGATAATAACTTGGGTAAATTTCAGGCAGGCTGGAGAAGTGGATTCGGCTTGAGTTGGCTGGGTTTGTGTTCTTCAACAAACTTTTCATCTCCATCTTGTGAGGAACCTAAAATGCCCCCTCAGGTAGTGTCTTGCTGTAGCCATCTTCTTCTTATATTCAGCCAGACTCCTTTCCTTGCCCAGGACAAACACTTTGCATCTTGTTCTGTAACTGCCATGTTCACCATTGTATTTCTGTCACCTGCCAGGCACTTTGAGGAGTAAGAGGTATAAACTATTAGGTATAAAATAAACTCATGTACCAGGATATATTGAACAACATGGGGAATGTAGCCAGAATTTTATAATAACTCTAAATGGAATATAACCTTTAAAAATTGTGAATCACTATATTGTACACCTATAACTTATATGATATTGTACATCAACTATACTTCAATTAAAAAAAACTACTTTACTTTGGGGTTTTAACATTTTCTCCATATCTGTTAAACATGAAATGATCACAAATTTCAGGAAAGCCAGCGGACTTGGATAAACAAAAAGCACTAAGGCAATTTCAAAATGGTAACCATCGTTATTGCTCTTTGGGAGGGCACATGGAGGAAATTTGTTCTGGAGTTTGTCTCACTGAATTTTATTTTGTTTATTTTATTTATTTCTTATTTTGGGTGTGTGTCTGTCTGTACTTTTAGGCAACAGCTCTCCTGTAAGACAAGATAGCAGCAGACTGTTTATTGTAGATCTCAGCTTAAGGCACAGATGTTTTGGCTCAGTTAATAATAAACCAAACCTATTTTTAATTTTAGTTCACCAAGTAATAGGAAAATATAGCAATTTTTTGAATGTGCTCTTGGGGAGAGAGAGAGACTGAGAGACAGAGAGAGAGAGACTCACTAGATAATGGATGGTTCTGGTTAGGTCCTAGGCCAGCTTTAAGACATTGCCAGGAAAATGTCCTTGTTTCCCTTTCCATCATCATGCCCTGTCGGGGCTTTCACCATTTCCTCTCTCATTCCCTTGATTCCTTTCCCTGGTGTGGACCCTGCCTGAGTCTGGGATGTGTTTTTCTGTTGGAGTCAACATCTTTGCCTTGGATGTCAGGCCTCAGGGTGAGCGGTGCCCCACACCTCCTCCTGCCTGGCTAGCCTGCTGGAGCCCTGAGAACTTTGAGTGCAGCATTAGTCCAACCTTCAGGTCAAGGCATTTCTACCTTCCAAAGTGAAAATCACTTGCTCTGATTCCTAGAAATGCACAGTAACAGACACCCTGTGCTAGGAATGGGCCTGTGAGCAGGTGACATGCCACCCGGACCCCAGGCCCAACAAGAGCAGCGCCTCTGCTGGCACATGTGTCTGAGTGGGTAGGAGGGGGGACAGCCCAGGGCAGGGGCTTGGGGGCAGCAGCGTGTTTCTGCCCCCAGTAGGCTAGTGGACCCTTACCTACTGCTGATGGGCCACGTAAAGCCCTTTGAACCAGGTAACCACATGCACTGCCTCAAGTCTGGCTCCTGATTATTATATATGCTTGCCTAGATGTGACTCAGAGAATGATGGTGATGATGATAAAACCCCCCAAATACTCAGTACTTAAGTGACAGGGATTGGGCTGAACATTTATAAACATCGTCTCTCTTAATTCCTACAACAATTCTATCAGAGAGGGACTTCTGTTATTCTCATTTTATGTTAGAGAACTAAGGTGCAGAGAAGTTAAGTAACTCATCCAACATCATACAGTTAGAAAGAGTTGGGGCTAGGTTTCAAACCAGTTTGGTCTCAGTTTTGAGCCACTCTTCATCAACTCTGCTAAGTTAAGTTAAACCAAAGAAATCTAACGTCCAGGTGCTGAGGGTTGGTAGTATGGGCACGTATTTGTGTTGTGTGTGTACGTGTGCATGCCTGTGTCTTTGTGTTCATGTCTATGTATAGATCTATATGTGTATTGCTTGTATATGCAAGTGTGTCTTTGCCTGTGTGTGCATGTTTATGTGTGCTGTGTGCCTGCATACATACATGCATTTGTGTGCAGTCTGTACATGTGTTTATTTGTCAACATATGGGTTTTTGTGTGTACATATGTATGAATGTGTACGCATGAGCGCATATGTGTGTGATTTTATAGCCCAGCAAAAATGCAGCTGAGAAAGAACCTTGCTAAAAACGAAAGCTTGTTGTTTAAGTCATGTACACCCATTTTCTATAGAAAATGGCTGTAGGACATGCTAAATCATAGTCCGTCTTGATTAAATGGTTTGGGGTCCCGGAGCAGAGCCGGAGGGCGTGAGGTGTGCTGTGTAGGGGCCGTGTCCTCTCCAGCAGCCCATGCCTCCCCACTTCTGATAGTTCTGAATCTGGGGTGCTTTGGCTATATTTTTTCTAAGTTGGGCTAATTTTCTTATTTGGGGACATTGAGCATTTCTTGAGTAAATTCAAGCGAGTTATTTGGATTCTTCCCTTCTATCCTTCAATCAAATGCACCCTTTTCCAGGACAGTCCTTATAAACACAGACAGGCCTTGAGAGGTGATTATAAAGCAATGTGAGGCCATCATAGGATGGGGGCCTCATAATTCCACCGTGGGTTTAAGAAATGTCAAGTGGCAGAAACCTGGGAATACTCTTCTTTTCTTAAGCCAGTAGAATGCAATTATAACATGACTCACATATGAACGCATGGGTTCATATGTGTCCTCACGTGCATGTGTACGGATCATGGGTTCTTCAACATTTCGGCAGAATGTTTAGAGTCAAGACACTGTGCTGGGTGCTGGGGCCTACACACCAGTTAGGAAACACTTGGTGGCAGGTTACAAAATATCAGTTGGGTACCAAGATTGGGGAGCCGTGGGAGCAGTGGGCCTGCACAAGGGTGAGTATTTTATCACTGGCGTGGTTTAGAATTGCTGGTGCATAGTGATGATGAAAAGCAGATGGACTTTCAGTTGGTTTTATTACTGTTTTTAAATTTTCTGTGGACTACACACTCCCCTACAGCCTGAGTCTGGGACAGATTGGCCCTACTGCTCCCTCTACTTGGTACACTACTGCAAAACACCGCCTAAACAATGAGGAAATTTCATCTTCTCATGAAATAAAGTCTGGTGTCAGATGGTTTCAGCGTTGCTTTGGCAATTAAATAATATCAACAAAAATTCAGGATCTTTCATTCCTCTCAACATCCTGGCAACATCATCAGGCTTGCTTCTCAGGACGCAAGAGGCCATTAGGTAGAGATAAGACAATGTCTGGCCCGAGAAGAGGTGTGCTTCCTCCCAATTTCTCTTAAAACAAGGAGGACAATTTTCCAGGGGGCCACTCCAGAGAACTTTCCCTGAGGTCCCATTGGCCAGGGTTGGGTCACACAAACATGAACTAGTTCATGGGTTGACAAACTACTACAGACCATAGGTCACATCTAGCCAGCCACCTGTTTTGGTTCAGTGTCCATAAATAAAGTGTTATTGGAATACAAGCATGCTCAATTAATTATGCATTGACTAAGGCTGCTTTCACTGTACCGTGGCTGATGCCACTCTGTAGAGAATACTTACTATTTACTGAAAATGTTTACTATCTGGCCCTTTATAGAAAGAGTTTGCTGACCTCTGAACTAGCTGAATAGATGGCTGGGGGCACCTGGCACTTTCAGCCTCTCTGATGGGCTGCTTAGAGAGGTTTAGGTGACTTGGCTAAGGCCACTCAACAAGTGTCATAGACTCTGAGGGAAGATCTATTTGTTTTGTCAATTTAATAACATGATAGCCAGGTATTTTACCAGCAAAAGTGAGTTTATTTGGGAATAGCAGAGGAACTGCAATTTGAGACGCGCAAACTATGGTGGATCAGAGGCAAATCCAGAGAACCAGGAAGGAGAACTTGCTTTTATAAGGAAAAGGGGGGAGTTGGGAGGGGCTGTGATAACCAAAGGATCCATTGGAGGAAGCCTGGCCTCCAAAGTATAAAGACTTCTCATTGGTTGGGCTGCTACAGTCTCTGATTGGCTGGGCTGTCCTGAGGCAGAGAGTTTTCTTCTTCCTGTTGGATAGTAACGTAAGGGCACCTTGTTGTCAGAGATGTAGGCGTTTGTCTCTTCCTGTTTGGAGTAATTGACAGATGCATAGTGGGGTGTGAGAGCCCCCCCTACAGGCCTGTCCTGACTGATTTTAGCTGAAGTTACTTTAATTTCACAACTTTCTTACTCCTTCCTGTGTTGTCCAGTAGCTGAACCTTGAGCAATGAGGTGGAATTGTTCTATGGAACAGCATGAGCAAACCTAGGAGTTCGGAAGTCACAGGTGAAGGCAAAGAGTATGAAAATGGTGCAGCTGGAAAAAGATACTGCAGGAGATTAGGCTAGAGCCAGATTGTGGAGGGCCTTGAATGCTGAACTAAAAAAAACTTTATTCTGTTGAAATGGAAGGCTTTTTTGAGGAAGAGATGAGCTGTTCTGAGATTGTAACTCTGATGAAGATGTGACATATCAGCTAAATGTCTGATGACACGGTTTCAATAGAGGTTAGCCCATTCATCTAATACCAACATTATAAAGGGATCCCACCAATCTTGGTATAAAGCTCGGAGAGGTACAATGTCATGAAATGGGCTTCAAGGTGTGTTTTGCTTGGCTTCACTGAGTTTTTTTTTAAAGGAAGTAGACCATTAAAAATTAGAATATTACATGTAAATAATATGCCTTCTAGCTTCTCTCAAATAGATAGGAACATCTGGCAACAGATTTCACATTTCCACATGACAGAAATCGGCTGGTGTTGAGTTGGGGCTGATGTTTGCAGATTCAATAGTTATTACCACTGCTTATCATTCTCTTGACATGCAGGTCACGAATGAGTTGTGGTAAAAGTTTACAAGTAACTTCTGGGAAGATGGCGGAAGAGTAGGACGCGGAGATCACCTTCCTTCCCACAGATACACCAGAAATACATCTACACGTGGAACAACTCCTACAGAACACCTACTGAACGCTGGCAGAAGACCTCAGACCTCCCAAAAGGCAAGAAACCCCCCCACGTACCTGGGTAGGGCAAAAGAAAAAAGAATAAACACAGACAAAAGGATAGGGACGGGACCTGCACCAGTGGGAGGGAGCTGTAAAGGAGGAAAGGTTTCCACACACTAGGAAGCCCCTTCGCGGGCGGAGACTGTGGGTGGCGAAGGGGGAAAGCTTCAGAGCCGCGGAGGAGAGCACAGCAACAGGGGTGTGGAGGACAAAGCGGAGAGATTCCCGCATAGAGGATCGGTGCCGCCAGCACTCACCAGGCCGAGAGGCTTGTCTGCTCCCCCGCCGGGGCAGGCGGGGCTGGGAGCTGAGGCTCGGGCTTCTGTCGGAGCGCAGGGAGAGGACTGGGGTTGGCGGCGTGAACGCAGCCTGCAGGGGGTTAGTGCGCCACGGCTAGCCGGGAGGGAGTCTGGGGAAAAGTCTGCACCTGCCGAAGAGGCAAGGGACTTCTTCTTCCCTCTTTGTTTCCTGGTGCGCGAGGAGAGGGGATTAAGAGCGCTGCTTAAAGGAGCTCCAGAGACGGGAGCGAGCCGCGGCTAAAATCGCGGACCCCAGAGACAGGCATGAGATGCTAAGCCTGCTGCTGCCGCCACCAAGAAGCCTGTGTGCGAGCACAGGTCACTATCCACACCCCACTTCCGGGGAGCCTGTGCAGCCCGCCACTGCCAGGGTCCCGTGATCCAGGGACAACTGCCCCGGGAGAACGCTCGGCGTGCCTCAGGCTGGTGCAACATCATGCTGGCGTCTGCCGCCGCAGGCTTGCCGCGCACTCCGAGCCCCTCCCTCCCCCCGGCCTGAGTGAGCCAGAGCCCCCGAATCAGTGGCTCCTCTAACCCCGTCCTGTCTGAGCGAAGAACAGACGCCCTCCGGCGACCTACACGCAGAGGCGGGGCCAAATCCAAAGCTGAGTCCCTGGGAGCTGTGAGAACAAAGAAGAGAAAGGGAAATCTCTCCCAGCAGCCTCAGAAGCAGCGGATTAAAGCTCCACAATCAACTTGATGTACCCTGCATCTGTGGAATACATGAATAGACAACCAATCATCCCAAATTAAGGAGGTGGACTTTGAGAGCAAGATTTATGATTTTTTCCCCTTTTCCTCTTTTAGTGAACGTGTATGTGTATGCTTCTGTGTGAGATTTTGTCTGTATAGCTTTGCTTCCACCATTTGTCCTAGGGTTCTATCCGTCCGTTTTTTTTTCTCTTAATTTTTTTTTATTTTAATAATTTTATTATATTTTATCTTTATTTTATTTTACTTTATATTCCTTCTTTCTGTTTTTCCTTCCTTCCCTCCTCCCGTCGTTCCTTCCTCCCTCCCACCCTCCTTTCTTTCTACTTCTACTAATTCTTTCTTTCTACTTTTTCTCCCTTTTATTCTGAGCCGTGTGGATGAAAGGCTCTTGGTGCTGCAGCCAGGAGTCAGTGCTATGCCTCTGAGGTGGGAGAGCCAACTTCAGGACACTGGTCCACAAGAGACCTCCCAGCTCCACATAATATCAAACGGCGAAAATCTCCCAGAGATCTCCATCTCAACACCAGCACCCAGCTTCACTCAACGACCAGCAAGCTACAGTGCTGAACATCCTATGCCAAACAACTAGCAACACAGGAACACAACCCCACCCATTAGCACAGAGGCTGCCGCAAATCATAATAAGTCCAAAGACACCCCAAAACACACCACCAGACGTGGACCTGCCCACCAGAAAGACAATATCCAGCCTCACCCACCAGAACACAGGCACTACTCCCCTCCACCAGTAAGCCTACACAACCCACTGAACCAACCTTAGCCACTGGGGACAGACACCAAAAACAACGGGAACTACGAACCTGCAGCCTGCAAAAAGGAGACCCCAAACACAGTAAGATAAGCAAAATGAGAAGACAGAAAAACACACAGCAGATGAAGGAGCAAGATAAAAACCCACCAGACCTAACAAATGAAGAGAAAATAGGAAGTCTACCTGAAAAAGAATTCAGAATAATGATAGTAAAGTTGATCCAAAATCTTGGAAATAGAATAGACAAAGTGCAAGAAACATTTGACAAGTACCTAGAAGAACTAAAGATGAAACAAACACTGATGAACAACACAATAAATGAAATGAAAAATACTCTAGATGGGATCAATAGCAGAATAACTGAGGCAGAAGAACAGATAAGTGACCTGGAAGATAAAATAGTGGAAATAACTACTGCAGAGCAGAATAAAGAAAAAAGAATGAAAAGAACTGAGGACAGTCTCAGAGACCTCTGGGACAATATTAAACACACCAACATTCGAATTATAGGGTTTCCAGAAGAAGAAGAGAAAAAGAAAGGGACTGAGAAAATATTTGAAGAGATTATAGTTGAAAACTTCCCTAATATGGGAAAGGAAATAGTTAATCAAGTCCAGGAAGCACAGAGAGTCCCATACAGGATAAATCCAAGGAGAAATATGCCAAGACACATATTAATCAAACTGTCTAAAATTAAATACAAAGAAAACATATTAAAAGCAGCAAGGGAAAAACAACAAATAACACACAAGGGAATCCCCATAAGGTTAACAGCTGATCTTTCGGCAGAAGCTCTGCAAGCCAGAAGGGACTGACAGGACATATTTAAGGTGGTGAAGGAGAAAAACCTGCAACCAAGATTACTCTACCCAGCAAGGATCTCATTCAGATTTGATGGAGAAATTAAAACCTTTACAGACAAGCAAAGGCTGAGAGAGTTCAGCACCACCAAACGAGCTTTACAACAACTGCTAAAGGAACTTCTCTAGGGAAGAAACACAAGAGAAGGAAAAGACCTACAATAACGAACCCAAAACAATTAAGAAAATGGGAATAGGAACATACATATCGATAATTACCTTAAATGTAAATGGACTAAATGCTTCCACCAAAAGACACAGATTGGCTGATTGGATACAAAAACAAGACCCATATATTTGCTGTCTACAAGAGACCCACTTCAGACCTAGAGACACACACAGACTGAAAGTAAAGGGATGGAAAAAGATATTTCATGCAAATGGAAACCAAAAGAAAGCTGGAGTAGCAATTCTCATATCAGACAAAATAGACTTTAAAATAAGGACTATTAGAAGAGACAAAGGAGGATACATACAATACATAATAATCAAGGGCTCGTTCCAAGAAGAAGATATAACAATTGTAAATATTTATGCACCCAACATAGGAGCACCTCAGTACATGAGGCAAATACTAACAGCCATAAAAGGGGAAATCGACAGTAACACATTCATAGTAGGGGACTTTAACACCCCACTTTCACCAATGGACACATCATCCAAAATGAAAATATATAAGGAAACACAAGCTTTAAAGGATACATTAAACAAGATGGACTTAATTGATATTTATAGGACATTCCATCCAAAAACAACAGAATACACATTTTTCTCTAGTGCTCATGGAACATTCTCCGGGATAGATCATATCTTGGGTCACAAATCAAGCCTTGGTAAATTTAAGAAAATTGAAATTGTATCAAGTATCTTTTCCAACCACAACGCTATGAGACTAGATATCAATTACAGGAAAATATCTGTAAAAAATAGAAACACATGGAGGCTAAATAATATACTACTTAATAACGAAGTGATCACTGAAGAAATCAAAGGGGAAATAAAACAATACCTAGAAACAAATGACAATGGAGACACGACAACCCCAAATCTATGGGATGCAGCAAAAGCAGTTCTAAGAGGGGAGTTTATAGCAATACAATCCTACCTTAAGAAACAGGAAACATCTTGAATAAACAACCTATCCTTGCACCTAAAGCAATTAGAGAAAGAAGAACAAAAAAACCCCAAAGTTAGCAGAAGGAAAGAAATCATAAAAATCAGATCAGAAATAAATGAAAAAGAAATGAAGGAAACGATAGCAAAGATCAATCAAACTAAAAGCTGGTTCTTTGAGAAGATAAACAAAATTGATAAACCATTAGCCAGACTCATCAAGAAAAAAAGGGAGAAGACTCAAATCAATAGAATTAGAAATGAAAAAGGGGAAGTAACAACTGACACTGCAGAAATACAAATATGTAGAGAAAACTACAAGCAACTCTATGCCAATAAAATGGACAACCTATAAGAAATGGACAAATTCTTAGAAATGCACCACCTGCCAAGACTGAATCGGGAAGAAATAGAAAATATGAACAGACCAATCACAAGCACTGAAATTGAAACTGTGATTAAAAATCTTCCAACAAACAAAAGCCCAGGACCAGATGGCTTCACAGGCGAATTGTATCAAACATTTAGAGAAGAGCTAACACCTATCCTTCTCAAACTCTTCCAAAATATAGCAGAGGGAGGAACACACCCAAACTCATTCTACGAGGCCACCATCATCCTGATACCAAAACTAGACAAGGATGTCACAAAGAAAGAAAACTATAAGCCAATATCATTGATGAACATAGATGCAAAAATCCTCAACAAAATACTAGCAAACAGAATCCAACAGCAGATTAAAAGGATCATACACCGTGATCAAGTGGGGTTTATTCCAGGAATGCAAGGATTCTTTAATATATGCAAATCAATCAACGTGATACACCATATTAACAAATTGAAGGAGGAAAACCATATGATCATCTCAGTTGATGCAGAGAAAGCTTTCGACAAAATTCAACACCCATTTATGATAAAAACCCTGCAGAAAGTAGGCATAGAGGGAACTTTCCTCAACATAATAAAGGCCATATATGACAAACCCACAGCCAACATCGTCCTCAATGATGAAAACCTGAAAGCATTTCCACTAAGATCAGGAACAAGACCAGGTTGCCCACTCTCACCACTCTTATTCAACATAGTTTTGGAAGTTTTAGCCACAGCAATCAGAGAAGAAAAGGAAATAAAAGGAATCCAAATTGGAAAAGAAGAAGTAAAGCTGTCACTGTTTGCAGATGACATGATACTATACGTAGAGAATCCTAAAGATGCTACCAGAAAACTACTAGAGCTAATCAATGAATTTGGTAAAGTAGCAGCATACAAAATTAATGCACAGAAATCTCTGGCATTCCTATACACTAATGATGAAAAATGTGAAAGTGAAATCAGGAAAACACTCCCATTTACCATCGCAACAAAAAGAATAAAATATCTAGGAATAAACCTACCTAAGGAGACAAAAGACGTGTATGCAGAAAATTATAAGACACTGATGAAAGAAATTAAAGATGATACAAATAGATGGAAAGATATACCATGTTCTTGGATTGGAAGAATCAACATTGTGAAAATGACTATACTACCCAAAGCAATCTACAGATTCAATGCAATCCCTATCAAACTACCACTGGCAATTTTTACAGAACTAGAACAAAAAATTTCACAATTTGTATGGAAACACAAAAGACCCCGAATAGCCAAAGCAATCTTTTTTTTTTTTTTTTTTTTGAGGTACGCGGGCCTCTCACTGCTGTGGCCTCTCCCGTTGCAGAGCACAGGCTCCGGACGCGCAGGCTCAGCAGCCATGGCTCACGGGCCCAGCCGCTCCGCGGCATGTGGGATCTTCCCAGACCGGGGCACAAACCCACGTCCCCTGCATCGGCAGGCAGACTCTCAACCACTGCGCCACCAGGGAAGCCCCAAAGCAATCTTGAGAACGAAAAACGGAGCTGGAGGAATCAGGCTCCCTGACTTCAGACTATACTACAAAGCTACAGTAATCAAGACAGTATGGTACTGGAACAAAAACAGAAAGATAGTTCAATGGAACAGGATAGAAAGCCCAGAGATAAACCCACACACATATGGTCACCTTATCTTTGATAAAGGAGGCAGGAATGTACAGTGGAGAAAGGACAGCCTCTTCAGTAAGTGATGCTGGGAAAACTGGACAAGTACATGTAACAGTATGAGATTAGATCACTCCCTAACACCATACACAAAAATAAGCTCAAAATGGATTAAAGACCTAAATGTAAGGCCAGAAACTATCAAACTCTTAGAGGAAAACATAGGCAGAACACTCTATGACATAACTCACAGCAAGATCCTTTTTGACCCACCTCCTAGGGAAATGGAAATAAAAACAAAAATAAACAAATGGGACCTAATGAAACTTCAAAGCTTTTGCACAGCAAAGGAAACCATAAAGAAGACCAAAAGACAACCCTCAGAATGGGAGAAAATATTTGCAAATGAAGCAACTGACAAAGGATTAATCTCCAAAATTTACAAGCAGCTCATGCACTTAATAACAAAAAAAACAAACAACCCAATCCAAAAATGGGCAGAAGACCTAAATAGACATTTCTCCAAAGAAGATATACAGACTGCCAACAAACACATGAAAGAATGCTCAACATCACTAATCATTAGAGAAATGCAAATCAAATCTACAATGAGATATCATCTCACACCAGTCAGAATGGACATCATCAAAAAATCTAGAAACAATAAATGTTGGAGAGGGTTTGGAGAAAAGAGAACCCTCTTGCACTGTTGGTAGGAATGTAAATTGATACAGCCAATGTGGAGAACAGTATGGAGGTTCCTTAAAAAACTACAAATAGAACTAACATATGACCCAGCAATCCCACTACTGGGCATATACCCTGAGAAAACCATAATTCTAAAAGAGTCATGTACCAAAATGTTCATTGCAGCTCTATTTACAATAGCCTGGAGATGGAAACAACTTAAGTGTCTATCATCGGATGAATGGTTACAGAAGATGTGGCACATATATACAATGGAATATTACTTAGCCATAAAAAGAAACGAAATTGAGCTATTTGTAATGAGGTGGATAGACCTAGAGTTTGTCATACAGAGTAAAGTAAGTCAGAAAGAGAGAGACAAATACCGTATGCTAACACATATATATGGAATTTAAGAAGAAAATGTCATGAAGAACGTAGGGGTAAAACAGGAATAAAGACACAGACCTACTAGAGAATGGACTTGAGGATATGGGGAGGGGGAAGGGTGAGCTGTGACAAAGCGAGAGAGAGCCATGGACATATATACACTACCAAACGTAAGGTAGATAGCTAGTGGGAAGCAGCCGCATAGCACAGGGAGATCAGCTCGGTGTTTTGTGATCGCCTGGAGGGGTGGGATAGGGAGGGTGGGAGGGAGGGAGACACAAGAGGGAA
>NW_021703782.1:31172952-31189743 GCF_005190385.1 Monodon monoceros | reverse complement strand
ATAAAGGCCATATATGACAAACCCACAGCCAACATCGTCCTCAATGATGAAAACCTGAAAGCATTTCCACTAAGATCAGGAACAAGACCAGGTTGCCCACTCTCACCACTCTTATTCAACATAGTTTTGGAAGTTTTAGCCACAGCAATCAGAGAAGAAAAGGAAATAAAAGGAATCCAAATTGGAAAAGAAGAAGTAAAGCTGTCACTGTTTGCAGATGACATGATACTATACGTAGAGAATCCTAAAGATGCTACCAGAAAACTACTAGAGCTAATCAATGAATTTGGTAAAGTAGCAGCATACAAAATTAATGCACAGAAATCTCTGGCATTCCTATACACTAATGATGAAACATGTGAAAGTGAAATCAGGAAAACACTCCCATTTACCATCGCAACAAAAAGAATAAAATATCTAGGAATAAACCTACCTAAGGAGA
This sequence comes from Monodon monoceros, assembly GCF_005190385.1. Taxonomy (NCBI): domain Eukaryota; kingdom Metazoa; phylum Chordata; class Mammalia; order Artiodactyla; family Monodontidae; genus Monodon; species Monodon monoceros. The sequence continues at coordinate 31,189,301 of NW_021703782.1, read as the reverse complement.
CAAAAGACGTGTATGCAGAAAATTATAAGACACTGATGAAAGAAATTAAAGATGATACAAATAGATGGAAAGATATACCATGTTCTTGGATTGGAAGAATCAACATTGTGAAAATGACTATACTACCCAAAGCAATCTACAGATTCAATGCAATCCCTATCAAACTACCACTGGCAATTTTTACAGAACTAGAACAAAAAATTTCACAATTTGTATGGAAACACAAAAGACCCCGAATAGCCAAAGCAATCTTTTTTTTTTTTTTTTTTTTGAGGTACGCGGGCCTCTCACTGCTGTGGCCTCTCCCGTTGCAGAGCACAGGCTCCGGACGCGCAGGCTCAGCAGCCATGGCTCACGGGCCCAGCCGCTCCGCGGCATGTGGGATCTTCCCAGACCGGGGCACAAACCCACGTCCCCTGCATCGGCAGGCAGACTCTCAACCACTGCGCCACCAGGGAAGCCCCAAAGCAATCTTGAGAACGAAAAACGGAGCTGGAGGAATCAGGCTCCCTGACTTCAGACTATACTACAAAGCTACAGTAATCAAGACAGTATGGTACTGGAACAAAAACAGAAAGATAGTTCAATGGAACAGGATAGAAAGCCCAGAGATAAACCCACACACATATGGTCACCTTATCTTTGATAAAGGAGGCAGGAATGTACAGTGGAGAAAGGACAGCCTCTTCAGTAAGTGATGCTGGGAAAACTGGACAAGTACATGTAACAGTATGAGATTAGATCACTCCCTAACACCATACACAAAAATAAGCTCAAAATGGATTAAAGACCTAAATGTAAGGCCAGAAACTATCAAACTCTTAGAGGAAAACATAGGCAGAACACTCTATGACATAACTCACAGCAAGATCCTTTTTGACCCACCTCCTAGGGAAATGGAAATAAAAACAAAAATAAACAAATGGGACCTAATGAAACTTCAAAGCTTTTGCACAGCAAAGGAAACCATAAAGAAGACCAAAAGACAACCCTCAGAATGGGAGAAAATATTTGCAAATGAAGCAACTGACAAAGGATTAATCTCCAAAATTTACAAGCAGCTCATGCACTTAATAACAAAAAAAACAAACAACCCAATCCAAAAATGGGCAGAAGACCTAAATAGACATTTCTCCAAAGAAGATATACAGACTGCCAACAAACACATGAAAGAATGCTCAACATCACTAATCATTAGAGAAATGCAAATCAAATCTACAATGAGATATCATCTCACACCAGTCAGAATGGACATCATCAAAAAATCTAGAAACAATAAATGTTGGAGAGGGTTTGGAGAAAAGAGAACCCTCTTGCACTGTTGGTAGGAATGTAAATTGATACAGCCAATGTGGAGAACAGTATGGAGGTTCCTTAAAAAACTACAAATAGAACTAACATATGACCCAGCAATCCCACTACTGGGCATATACCCTGAGAAAACCATAATTCTAAAAGAGTCATGTACCAAAATGTTCATTGCAGCTCTATTTACAATAGCCTGGAGATGGAAACAACTTAAGTGTCTATCATCGGATGAATGGTTACAGAAGATGTGGCACATATATACAATGGAATATTACTTAGCCATAAAAAGAAACGAAATTGAGCTATTTGTAATGAGGTGGATAGACCTAGAGTTTGTCATACAGAGTAAAGTAAGTCAGAAAGAGAGAGACAAATACCGTATGCTAACACATATATATGGAATTTAAGAAGAAAATGTCATGAAGAACGTAGGGGTAAAACAGGAATAAAGACACAGACCTACTAGAGAATGGACTTGAGGATATGGGGAGGGGGAAGGGTGAGCTGTGACAAAGCGAGAGAGAGCCATGGACATATATACACTACCAAACGTAAGGTAGATAGCTAGTGGGAAGCAGCCGCATAGCACAGGGAGATCAGCTCGGTGTTTTGTGATCGCCTGGAGGGGTGGGATAGGGAGGGTGGGAGGGAGGGAGACACAAGAGGGAAGAGATATGGGAACATAGGTATATATATAACTGATTCATTTTATTGTAAATCAGAAACTAACACATCATTGTAAAGCAATTATACTCCAGTAAAGATGTTAAAAAAAAAAAAGAGTTGCTATTCATCATTACTGTATCAGTTAGGGAAATGCTAGATGCTGTAACAAATGAACCCTGACATTCCAGTGCTGCAATGATATATAGAAATATATCAGTTTACCCATGTAACAATCCAATGTCGGTGTCTCTGGGAGTGGATAGCGTTCCTCCACACAATCATTCAGGGATTCAGACTCCACCCATCTCATGGCTCAGCCATCTAAGCCTTGGAATCCTATGTGTGCAACTGGTGGGTGAAGAAAAAAAAAGGTGGAGAAGGGTCAGCTTTTTCACTGCCTTAGCTCAGAAGTAACATATGATGATAAGTGCTTGTGCCAATTAGTTTTTTTACCCTTGGCCTGTGGCTAATGCATTGCTTTAGAACAACAATTTAATGAATATAAAGGGCTGGTTTGGGGAGGCTCTTTTGAATTTCTATTTGTATCTCGTCACTCTATCTGTATATTGACCACTTAAGCTTTTCCACCAGCTTCCTCTTGGTTAGATACTGGACTTTATTTTTTGTTGTTTTTGATTGTGTAACAGAATTCTTCGAAGCCTCATGACATAAAAACACCTAATTATTTTATCGATATTATGCTCATGGGTTCTATGGGTCAGGAATTTAGGCAAGCGAAGTAGGGATGACTTGGTTCTGCTTCTGTGTGACTGGGGACTCAGCTGGGAAGTCTTGAACACCTGGGGACCTACTCATATAGCTGGGAGATGGAATCATCTGATGGTTCCTTCACTCATATATGTGAAGCCTAGGCTATTTGGGACTGTCAACTGAGGTGCTACACAGAGCCTCCTTATGTGTTTTTTTTTTTTTTTAAGACTTTTTTGATGGGGACCAATTTTTAAAGTCTTTACTGAATTTGTTACAATACTGCTTCTGCTTTAGGTTTTGCGTTTTTGGCCACGAGGCATGTGGGATCTTAGCTCACTGATCAGGGGTCGAACCCACACCCCCTGCATTGGAAGGCGAAGTCCTAACCACTGGACCACCAGGAAAGTCTCCTCCTTATGTGGTTTGAGCTTCCACACAGCATGGCAGCCTCAGGATATTCAGTCTTCTTACGTGGTGGGTCAAGACTCCAAGAGTGAGTATTTTTAGCAAACAAGGCAGAAGCTCCATAACTTTTTATGATTTAGCCTTGAAAGCCACATGACATCACTTCTATAGTACACTATTGGTCAAAACAGTCACAAGCCAATCTCGATGCAAGGGGAGGGGACATAGAACCCCACCTGATGGTGTTCTTGATGGGAAGAATGTCAAAAAGCATAAGGCCGTGTTTTAAAACTGATATACACTGGCACATTAATTGACATTCCTGTGCACATAACATAAAGCAGGCCATTCAGCTAAAGGAGTAAAGTTTCAGTAAAAGCGCAAAATATCTCTAACTTGTGATTTCTGTAATTATCTCTTACCAGCCTGTGGAAGTAAAGTGAATGAGGACAATTATATTTGTCCAAAACTGTGAGATATGCTACACATCCCCATAATCCATTTAAAAGTCTAGGTTTCTTCTATTGGATTTTAGCATATTTGACTGTGAGTCAATATGGAATTCTCTCTAGACTAACATGTGGATTCTGTTTGCTCTCAAAATGTGTCTAAATCTTCAAGCCTTACTGCAGACCAACAAGTCCATCTTAAACAGGATTCATAATTCTGAGTATGCATGGGTCTAGATCAGGGTCTTCATCTCAGGTCCACAGATGAAATTCAAGGTGATCTTAGATGGGACCAATTACATATTTACTTTCACTAACCTCTAACTGAAGCACAGCATTTTTTCAATTATGAATGTAAACAACAAACCCCATTAATATTAGCAGAACCTATGACTCTGGGACTTTGCCATCAAAAAAATCAATGATACTTCCAAATATTATTACATTTGTTACAGTTATCTTGAAATACTATTTATGCTCATTATTACTTGGTAATTATCGTTGTCATTAATCGTGCTAGATTGCGTGTGACTGCAGTCTTCCTGTCTACAGACACATGTTCGACAAAGCTGGAGAGTTATCCATGCAACTCTGGCCCCAGACATGGTTCAGCCCCCACCCCACAAAATCCTGCTTTCTCACCTTGTCACCAGTCACATACATTGCTTTGCATTATTCTCTACCATCCACAGTTGTTGAATGGCTGAAACATGGTAGGAGGTGAGTTATTTTTTGTGACTTTTTGCAAAACTAGACAGTCTAAATGTGAATTCACAGCCCTCCATAGGGTGGTACACCTGTTCTTCCTGGAATTCTGGAGGTGACTGTGAGTGAGGGTTCAGGTGAGGCTGATGGAGAAGGAGCAGTGAGTATGAGCACAGGAACTTGGGAGAGCGGTACAAGCCTTGGTGATACTTTTATGTGGAAGTTTAGGGTTGGACAGGGCCATGCTGTGGAAAGGCAGAGGCTTTACAATATTATTGTTTTGGGGGTAGGTGATACATGCACATGGCACAAAATTTAAAAGCTAGAAAAGGAATTCAGTGAAAGGTGCTCATCTTACTCCTGTCCCTCAGCCATCACTTTCCTTCCCTAGTGACAACAACTGCCATCAGATTTTTGGGTATCGCTCTCATCTATTAAATTTCTATGCAATCAACACACATACCATGCCTTCATTATGGAAGAGCCTCCAATTGTTTGAATATCATGAAAACAATGCATTACATTATAAAATTCTAATTGCATGAGAAGACATCAATTTCAAAATAAAAGGCTCTCTGATGCTTCTCCTTGAAGAAAATTCTTAGAACCATTTATTTTTTTAGTGCTTCTGATATCTAGCTTCGTACTTTGAATAAAATGCATATACCTCTATTTCTTCACTTACCAACTTTAGATAGGATCTAGTATTCTCTATTTTGAAATACTTTAACTAAATCAACCGAAACTAACAAATGTTAAGTCCTCCCTTTCCAGTTTTTAAAATAAGCTATTCTTACCTTTTTTTTTTTTTGCGGTATGCGGGCCTCTCACTGTTGTGGCCTCTCCTGCTGCGGAGCACAGGCTCCGGACGCGCAGTCTCAGCGGCCATGGCTCACGCGCCTAGCTGCTCCGCGGCATGTGGGATCTTCCCGGACTGGGGCACGAACCAGCGTCCCCTGCATGGGCAGGCGAACTCTGAACTACTGCACCACCAGGGAAGCCCTATTCTTACCTTTTCATTCTTTTTGTTATTTATACAACTTTAAGAGCTATTACTTTCATAGTGTTAATGTTAAAAACATTTGTTTTCTGCTCCACAAATGTGATTCATTGTTCTATGCATTGTCCACGTGTTCATTCTTAACATTAAAAATAATCAAAATTTATGACATTTTATTATGTAAATGTTATTTATTGCCTGATTATTGTGATTGGACACTGAAAGAACAAAATATAACCTAACCTGCTGTCACTAGAAGCAATATTAATAATAACACTAGTACATATGGAACACTACCAATCTCACTTTTTAAATTTAATAAATAAATATTATTTTAAATAAATTTAAAAATAAATTTTAAAATTTATTTAAATTGAGATAGTGACATATAACACTGTGCAAGTTTAAGATGTATGATATGTTGATTTGATACATTTATATATTGCAATATGATTTCCATTGTAGCTTTAGCTAACATCTCTATCACATCACACAATTATCATTTCTTTTTTGCAGTGGGAACAATTAAGATCTAGTCTTTTAGCAACTGTGAACTTTATAATACAGTATTGTTGACTGTAATCACTATGCTGTGCATTAGATCTCCAGGACTTATTTATCTACTAGTTGCAAGTTTGTACCTTTAAACAACATCTCCTCAATTCCCCACCCCTACCTAGCCTCTGGTAACCACCATTCTACTCTGTTTTTACAAGTTCAGCTTTTTAGATTCCACAGAGAAGTGATATCTTACAGTATTTGTGAGATGTCAGACAGAGAAGGACAAATACTGTATGGTATCACTTCTGTGTGAAATCGACCAATCTCACTTTAAAGATGAGGATGCAGAGGTCCAAGGGATTAAGAACCGTGCCCAAAGTTTACATAGTATTAAGTAGAGCAGGGTGGACAGGATTTGAAACTGGGCAGTAAGATTCTAGAGCCCATGATCTTAACTAATGTACTGTTCTGCCTAAGCAACAAAATCAAATGGATTATCTTGCCTTATACTCCATCAATTTCCTGTCTCCTGAAATTCCTTTGTGATAAAGAATACATGCAAATGGTTGAAGTAAAATGTAAAAGTAACCCCTCCACCTTTCCCATAACCATCACCCGCCCCAAAGGAAACGAACATGAACAGTGTGGTGGATGTATTTCCAGTTCTCTTTCCATGTAATTTAATGGACTCATGTGTTCTATACTTTACCAATTGACTTGCTTTTTGATTTGGAGATCTTCCCATATCAGCATATAAAAATCTGCTACCTTCTTTTTAAAACAGCAGTATGAAATTTCTTTAAATGGGTATATCATAATATATGCAATTACTCCACTGCTGATGGATGTTTGGATTGTTTCCAGTTTTCAATATTGTAAACAAAGCAGCGAAGAACATCTTAGTTCATGCTCTTTGGCACATGTGCATTTTCTCTAGGATAGGTTGATAGCAATGAATTTGCTAAAAGTGTAGACATATTTAAAATTGTGGTAACCCTTGCCAAATTGCTTCCCACTGCACACAAAAGACTTTAAAATGTATACTTCTACATTGAATGAGAAGCTTGTTTCTTTATAGCATCTTCAACACTAGAAATCATCGATGTTTTCTTTTTTTTTTTTTTTTTTTTGCCAAACTGACTGGCAAAAATTGAAATCTGGTTGTTCATATGCATTTGTTTTATTATTAATGCAGTTCACTATCTTTTTATTGACATTTCACCATCTGTTTATTGACATTTGTAATTCTTCTGCAAATTGCCTGTTCATAGCCTTCACTCATTTAACTACTGAGATATGGGCCTTTTGTAGATTTTTTTAGGAAATACATATATTTTGGATAGTATCTTTCATTTAGTACGTGTACATACTTTCCTCCAATGTGTTGCTTGTCTTCCAATTTTATTTGTGGTGGCCTTTGTCATACAGAATTTAAAACTTTTAAGTAGTCAAATCTGTCAGTCTAGCATACATATTTCAATTAGCATCCTAAACCCAACATGTCTAAAACTGCATTTCCCACTGTTCCCACAGTTACCTTCTCCTCTTGACCATTCATCCACTCATTTATTCAACAAATGTTGCAATGCCTAGGGGACAATTGAGTTTTATTTTGCTTTGTTTTTATCACAAGGGTGACTGGCAAAAGTCATGACCCATGGTTTTGTAATTTTTTTAAAAGCAAGAGAGAAGTTCAAAGACATTTTAAAAAATGCAATTATATGTACTCTGCTTAGAAGTGGAAAACAACAGATTGTTAAGATTGCGTCTTTGCAAGTTCCTGCACTGAAATATCATTGCAAATTACTAAGTGTGTTGCCTCAGGATAGCTTTCTCAACCCTGATGTTGTCAAAGTTTATTTGGTTCTCTTTGGCTCACTAATCTCCAAACCAGACCTCTTTGCAGCCCACAGAGACCATGTTTTTTATTCTAAGCATAACAAGAGTAGGATGAGTGTGGAGAGAATGGTGCAAACTTCTGCACGAACTCTGGGCAGGTGTTCCCTCACTGTGGTGGAGATGGTTCCTTAATCCTTCTCATGCTGGAGTAGGAGTTGGGAAGCAAACTTGGGGGAAGGTATCCGTTTGAAAAATGGGGTTTCTTTCCTTTCTTCTTGGGATTTCCTCTCCATGCTTCCTCCTCCTGCTATCCCTCCCACTGGTCCTGTCAAGGAAGGGAGCAGGTTGCTTTATGTTCATTCTTGCCCTCCCCCAGCATCCTTGGCTGTCCTTTGGGAAACTCACAGCAACTTCCCATCACAGAGCCCTTGACAACATTGGAACCTGGATTGACTCACACCCGTGAATTTCCCTTCCTGAAACCTTAGGATGCCATGGGGTCCCCCAGCTGATCTCATAAATGTGGTGTCACATTGTAAATCAAGCAGCTGCAGAGTGGCCAGAACATCTGCTTGGTTCTGCTATTCTCTTTACACTAAAAGGAAACTAGCTCTAAAGAGGTCAGTAAAGTGTGAGCATTGCCAATTATTACTCTTCCCAGGCATGGACCAGAAATATCAGTATCTTTTGTTTCCTAAAAACAATACCTTAACACACACACACACACACACACACACACACAGCATAGCTCCATGGAACTCTGCCTAAAGGATTAGATAGTAGGAAAAGAAAATGAACAAGCAGTTTCTTGGAGTTTATTCGGATCTTTATTCATCTTAACAATTTAAAGATGTTGGGAGCAGTGATAGAAAGTAAATAGAAAAACAGAGTGCAAGACAAGAACTGTATCTATAACTACTAGGTTGGGCATTTCTCATTAGGCTAGACTTTGCTGTGGTAACAAGCACACCCTCCCTTCAATTTCAGCAAACTGAACACCAAAAGGTTTATTTATGGCTCACACAAGCTTGATTGGGTTCAGGCAACCCTCCCTGGGCCGTCGACCTCTATGCTTGGGGGAGAGGAACGGAGTGGCAGAGAGCCGCACACAGCTCTTAAGGGATTATTCTGCACGTGACATACGCCGCTGTTGCTCACTGCCACAAATAGCCACATGGCCACACCCCCTGCAGGGAGGTTTGGAAATGTGGAAGAGCACAGGGATATCTGGCAAGTAGTAAATGTCTCTGACACCCCAGGCTATATTTGAGGCAGACATAATAGAGATAACAATTCCTCCTTGTTATTACTTAAATCTTAGCTTTGGACTTAGCAGCTCTCCCTTCCTCTCTTCTTCCTTCTTCTTCACTTCTACTACCAATATCCATGACCATATGCTAAAATCCAATCTTAAAAGAAAGGTATAAAGTCAATATGACTTAAAAGATGTGTATGTAGAAGAATATCTATGGACTATATATTGTTCTGTATACATAAAGTTATTCTAATTCAAAATATAGATTTCTTAACTAGAAGTTCTCAACCAAGTTGATTCCCAGCCCCTAAACAGTTTTTACAGTAGACCACTTGGTCAGGAGTTCAAACCCATCCTCACCGTACCCTGGCAATCACTTGGGACACTAGTTAAATATCCAGATTCCTGGGTCCCATGCTAAGTTCACTTAAACCAGAATTTCACTGGGTACGGCTCATTTTGGAAGAACTCCACAGATGATTCCAATAAACACTGAAATTTGAGAAAGCTAACTTGTATTAATTTTCCCAGGAGTATTTGCATCTTTTAAAAGGAAGGCTGAAAGAAGAAAATATTTCCTATGAAGGAATGATTTACTAAAAGTTGAAATTCAAACTCTAGAGGGGGAGTGGTCCTTGGGTGAGGGGCTTTCTAGATTTGGTCATATTAAATACGTTTGCTTATTCAGCCATGTAAACTTAGCGTGTACAGTTTTGTTTGTATTGTTTTGTTGGTTTTTAAAATCTCTTTCAGATATTTTATTGTATTCTTGTGTTGTGCCTATGGGGTCTCTCTCATGGGAGATAGTTTCCTATTATAAGCTTTTCATTTCTGGTTGTGAGCGCATCTTCAGTGGGGGCTATTTTCTTTCCTACAGGGGTCTCTGATTTCTGGAGTGTGGAAGCATCCCTACAGAGTGGATTTTGTTTGTTTCTACCAGGTGTCCAATGGGTTTTACCTGCTTAGGGCCATTTCTCTGTAGCTGGCATCATGGCACCATGAAGGTGCCCATACAGGAAAGGGTATATACATGGGATCCCTAACTCACACATGGCACAGGCATGTAATTTTTAGTTCCATTCATCCAAAGCCATGGGTGGCGATAACACTTCCCTGCTACAATTGTAATGGTTTTTTCTAGACCCTTCTTCTCAAAGAAAATAGCCCTTGCAGGGCTCAAGGCCATATATCTTATCCCCTCAGAATTCCTGGATCTTCCCTAGTACCCGCAACTCCCTTCTTTGGGCATCCATGGCATCAACTGTAGGATCTAGCTCTGTAGCTTTTGATTTCTCCTTTTATTTCCTGGTTCCTGATTTGAAATCAGAATAGAATTTTTTAATGGTTCTATTTTATCCACTATGTGTTTGGAGCCAGACCAAGGAAAGGGAGTATACTCTATAGAGCCTCAGTCTGCCATTTTCCTGAAGTTTTACAAGACTTTTTAGGAAGCACATTCCTTTGTGGTTAGTTGTGTTCATTTGTTTTGTATCGTCATTACTGTTTTGTTTGGTGAACTTCCTTTGCTCTTGAACAATATTTGATGGTAAAAGGTCCCATTTTAGGCAGAAAACAGACCATTAATCACATTCTCTCATGGGGCTTAGTTCATTTTCCTCATATACATGTCATCACGTTACATTGTGGTCAGTTCCAGACAGCGTTGCCTTCCATTCTATAGGCTTCTGGGTCCAGAGAGCAGATCTTTCATCTTTTAATCTCCAGTGCTGGACAGGAAGTGTTTGTGTTGGTAATAAGACAGGAAAACTTGATGATGGTGATGATGGTGGTTGTGGTGATGATGGTGATGGTGATGGTGATGGTGATGTGTGCTACCACACAAGAAGAGCCTCATGCAGAATTCTGGTTCTGGTATGAATGATTAGAACATCCTTCTTGGATTTTTGGATTTTAAAGTGCTATTAATGGCTATTAATTAGTCTGTGTAAATTAACACCTTCTCCCTGCCTGGATGCTCACACAGCCTTTAGTTTCAGAGAATAACCTGCCTGAGGGAGTGGGAATACATAGAAATTCGGGAAGAGACTTGTCTCCTTGTTCTCAGTGATGGTCTCGGTCCCCAAGTACATGCTCAGAGGACTTCTGTTAGATGTTCTGCTTGCCCAACTCCCTCCCGTCTTCTTTCTTCCTCTTTCCCTTCCTCCCTTTCTCTATTCTTCTCTCTCCTTTTTACCACTATAGGTGAAGGTGCTTAACCGAGATAAACTACAGTGTTTTATCAATAAATATTTGATGAGTGAATTCTTTTAATTATCCTTAAAAGGGAAAAGTATTGTCTACCTTACTTTTTAATACAGAGGCAGCCTCTAAAGTGTAAACTAATCATTTACTAAGAGCATCATTATCCATTTGGTACTTGTTGCTAAGCATTTTACACCTGTGGAATCATCTCAGAAACCACCTGTGAGGTGGGGGATATGAAACATATGTTGAATCCTACTCACCTGAGGCAGACAGTAATTTATCCCAGATCACACACCCCATAAATTGTAGAGCTGAGCTTGGAGTCCAGGCTGTCTGGCTAGAAAGCCTGTTCTCCCAGTCATCGCACCACACTGCAAACAATACTCACCTGCTGAAGAGCCACTTCACACTGGAGTGTCCACCAGGCGCAACCACATAGTTGGGATCCTTATATTTTTATTCAAGAGTGGTATAGAGGGATAGAAAGTGCTGGACCCCTCATCACCTTCCAGGTTGGCAAATTCAGGAAGGAGACAGGGAACCAAAGCAGTTAGGTTATCTATGGTAAGTCTGAGTCTGAAAGCTTAGGTCTGTGTCATGGATTTATGGTCTAAATATCTTGGACTCTGCTCCTGGTTTCTTGATGATAGTGTTATATTTTAAGAATGTAATGACAGCAATGTTAAAATATTAATATTAATATTAGAAAGATAAGGTAATAGTCTCAAAAGAATACTCAAAGTAAGTTTTTTCAATGATCCAAAATCAATTTTGAGGTGAAAGCAAGTCTATTTTACAGTAAAAAGAGATAGAAATAGAGATAGAGATGGAGATAGAGAGGGAGGGAGGGAGGGAAAGAGGGGAGGGGGGAGAGAGAGAGAAACAGACAATACTGACCTTAATACAGGCTCTAGAGAAACTGGTAGTCTGTGTGTGAGACGTCTGGCACTGCAGACAGGAAGTCTGGCTAAGGCAGCACTCTCAGTAAGAGATGATGCTCACCGGTTCTACCTGCTCTGGGGACCAGGATGTAGACTGTAATAATGCGTGCGTTTGTGTGTAGGGTCCACTGGACCTGATATCTATTCATTACAGTATCTGGTAACTCTACGTTATTAAGGAAGATTAGGTAGGGGATATGCACAGGCTCCAGGAAATTGGTTTGTGAAAATGCTAGCGTGCAATCTTTGTCCCTTCTTCTGGCTTATCTCCTTTCAGGTCACTGAAATTTAAATAATGATTAGAAATCCAGGAGCCATCTTGGACCATGAGGTGGATCATGATGGAGCAAAGAAAGTGAGCCTGGATCCTTGACCTCATGGAGAGCAGTACTGGCTCTGGACTGCTTTGGTTTAGACAAGAAAAATGTACTTTTAGCTAATTCAAACTATTGTCAATGTGGGTTTTATATCACTTGCAGCTAACCCTAACTGTAGTTGATCCGTCCCATACCAAATAACTCTCAACGGACTTTACACAGTGTGAGTGGAGAAGAGCAAAGCCTACTTCATGATTCGATCATCTGGGGGCTAGCAGACCAAACCAGAGAAATCCTGTCTGGACAATGGTGGAAGCACTCACCCTGCTTGGATACTTTCCCCAGTGTTCTTTGCCTGGTTGACTCCTTCCCATTGTGATAGATGCAGAGGGGAAGACTTTGCACTTTTCTAAGGTACTTCCACTTCTCACTGTCTGCCTTTTACCAGGTGCCTTTGCTGTTTCCATCAGAGAATAGTAGGTTCCTGCTTATTCCATCCCATGTAGTGTAAATTAAGAGTTTGGCGGGGCCTATCCCTTGCATAACAGCAGAATACTAGAAGAGTCTAGGTGATGCTGGCAAGCCTGATTCCATTTCTTTTTCTCTGGAGGGAGAGTGAGTGAAGGTAACGAGATGGTAGGGGCAAGATAGATGCTCTGGGACAAAGCCCACTTTGCTTTTTGAAAACACACAGGTCTCCTCTCTGGACCAGCCAGCTCTGCTAAGTGTATCTAGGATAGAAACTAAGGGGGCTTCTAAGAGTTAATGGAATTGAAGTCCATGAACACGTGGAACAGGAAAACTGCAAAATACAATGAGGTGGCAATTACACTGAAGGTTTTGCAATTACTTGTGCTGTTAGTGAGGGATCTTAACTGCTGCTTAACCCCTCTGGGCCAGGAAGTGGCTACTTCCTCCTCATGAATGAAATGGTATCTCTTGTGACTTGGCTCTGAAACAACTCCTGCTTAGAAGCTGATACTGCACTTGTACAAATGTTACTAATTTTTGAATAATGACAATACCCTCTGCCAGTCTTTCCTAACTTGGACAACTTCTTGCTGCTCTGGCCTTGCTGTATTTGCTGTATGAGGGTTTTATTGAAAGACTGTGCTTGGGAAGGTATGATTGTCTTTAATATATTTTTTTAGGGAAGCATAAACAGCATAAACAAACAGGAAATAAAAGTAATTCATATTTTTATAATTTGGGATATATGGGTAACATCACATATAATTATACCCATAGTAATAGCAGCACTGACTATATACTGGGTACTTTGGGCTCAGGACAGGCCACCCCAAAATATGCCAAAGTGGCATATTGATTACTTTGAATTAAAGTTACTTGAGAAACGGCCAGTGGAATAAAAATTATATTTAAAAAAACTCATTCTGGCACCCTCTTCTTTCCCCTGAAAGCAGGAAATAAATCTCCCAGGTGAAGGTATCCTCCTTATATCAGGAAGACAGAAAGTATCTTTTTCACCAGAGTTAGGGAATTCAAGGCTAAGAAAGCTGAAGAGACAAATCTAGTTACTTCTTCCTTAGTTTGCTACCCCAAGCACTAACCCTTTTGTTTTGTTAAATATTCATGAAAAATTGTTTCTTTGTCTAAAAATGATATATAAACAGCCTGCTTTTGTCACTTTGGGGGTTCCACTTCTATGAGACCTCTGTATGTGTGAATTAATTTTTTTTCTCCTGTTAATTTCTCTGTGTCAATTTAATGATTACATCAGCCAAAGGAACCCAGAAGGGTGGGGGAAATTTCCTCCTTCCTGACACCTTCTAAGCAATTCTTATATGTTAACTCACCTCATACAACAATCCCATAAGGCAATTGCTATCATTATCCTCATTCCAATTTTCAAATGAGGCACAGAGAGATTAATCTGTCCAAGGTCACACAGTTAGTACAGGAAGAGCTGAAATTTGAACTGGGGAGTTTTATCTCCAGAATCCAAGCTCTTAACTGTTGTGCAGACCATCTCTTGACATTGAATAAAAACACACGCTTGCTCGCTAGTGTGCGTGTGCACGCACATGATGTTGAAGAAACCTAAAAGGCAAATTATCTATCCTCAGATTCTCAACAGATTATTCTTTTTAATAGTTATTTTTTTCTTTTTTTTAACATCTTTATTGGAGTATAATTGCTTTACAATGGTGTGTTAGTTTCTGCTGTATAACAAAGTGAATCAGCTATACATATACATATATCCCCATATCTCTTCCCTCTTGCGTCTCCCTCCTTCCCACCCTCCCTATCCCACACCTCTAGGTGGTCACAAAGCACCGAGCTGATCTCCCTGTGCTACGCAGCTGCTTCCCACTAGCTATCTATTTTACATTTGGTAGTATATATAAGTCCATGCCACTCTCTCACTTTGTCCCAGCTTACCCTTCCCCCTCCCCATGTACCCAAGTCCATTCTCTATGTTTGCGTCTTTATTCCTGTCCTGCCCCTAGGTTCTTCAGAACCTTTTTTTTTTTTTAGATTCCATATATATGTGTTAGCATATAGTATTTGTTCTTTTCTGACTTACTTCACTATGTATGACAGACTCTAGGTTATGACAGCAACTTGTGCATGATTTTAAATAGTCACAGAGATTAAAAATGATCCTCATTCTCCAAAATTACAGTTGACACTCTCTGTGTGTCTTTGGACAAGTAATTCATCTTTCTAAGCCTTTTTTTTTCTTATTTTGAATTCAGGATAATAATTCCTTCTTTACTGAGTTGTTAGGGACATCAAGTAAGAAGAGTATATAAAATGCCTGTACCAGTTGGGACTTTTTCAGTTGTCAGTGACTGCAAACCCAACTTAAATTGGGTTTAAGCAAAAGAGCTTTTGTAACTGAAAAGCCACAGGATAAACCACAGGCTGAATTCATAGCTAAAAGGAGTGATCAATATTGTTTGTTTTGTTGTTGCTTCCCCACTTTTCAGTTCCGTTTTGCTCTCTTCTTTTCATTCTCACTTTTATGTGCGGTCAAGATGGTTCCTACCCCAGAACTTTTCAAATTCAAACCCAACTGGAAAACAATGGCTTTGGGATTAACGGGAATTAGTTATGATTAGCTATGATTGGCTTGGGCTGAGTCACATGCCCCTGCTCCAACCAATCACCATGGCTGGAGAAATGCTTGCTCTTATTGGCCAGGCATAAGTCATGTGCTGGAGTCAGGGGTGGAGTCTCCCTGGAAGCAAAATCAGGTTGCTTACCCTTCCGGAGATAATAGTAAGTGGATGCAGAACGCAAGAAACTACTCTCCACTATAGTGCCTGGCCCACGTGAGGAACTCAACAAATGCTAGGTTCAGGCCTGTTCGTTTGTTTGTTTGTTTGGTTTTGTCTTTTAGCTTTTTGAAGACAGTTTTATTGAGGGATAGTTGACATACAGTAAACTGCACACATTTAGCGTGTATAATATCAAAAGTTTTCACATATGTATATAGCCAAGGAACCATCACCATGATTAAGATAATAAACATATCCACCACCCGCAAGAGTTTCTCCTGCCTTTTATAATCTTTCTCACTCAACTTTCCCCACACAACACACCCCCAGCCCCTTCCAGTCCCATCCCCAGGTAATCACTGATCTGTATTCTGTTGTTATGGATTAGACACATCTTCTGTAATATTATATAAATGGAATCATACACTATGTACTCTTCTTTTTTTGGTCTGGCTTTCTCTTACTCAGAATGATTATTTTGAGATTCATCCTTGTTGTAGTGTATTTTAATAGGTCATTTCATGTATTGCTAAGTAATGTTTTAGTTTATGGATATACCACAACTAGTGTATTCATTCACCTGTTTAGTAGATATTTGGATTACTTCTACTTTTATTGCTATCTTTCTATACATTACTGATATTTCAAATAAAGCTGCTATGTGCCTTGTGCTGGAATCCTGGGGAAGAGAAGCTCTATTTCTGTTGGGCCCGGAGGGGCCGTGAAGTCAGCCTGTGGCAGTTGGTGGCCATCTTGCTGTCGTAAAGCAGGCCTGTTCTTGTATTCGAACGCACACGATGCC